>NC_047115.1:19861609-20041609 GCF_902500255.1 Thalassophryne amazonica | reverse complement strand
TTCTTTCCTATAATATTGTTGAAAAAGGGTGAAATGTTTTACAAATCAAATTTATATAGTGCCAAAACCACAACAAAACAGTTGCCTCAAGGCGCTTCATATTGCAAGACAGAGTCATACAAACGAGGTTTTGGTGGAAAAAAGGTGCTCGTATGAATTAATGAGGGGTTTTAACACGGTCTTATTAAAAGCTCGAGGCTGCTCTGTGAGCGCTCTCCGCGGTGCTGAATCAGAGTTCAATTTAAAACAAAAGACTAATATTTATGGTCGCTAAAACATATAAAAATGCAAAAGGACTATCCGGTTCATCATTCTGAAGAGATCCGTCTTAAAAGATGGGTGATGAGGGTTTAATGAAGGATGTATATTATAGTCCGGTAAATCCGGGGAGTTTTGGAGGGCCGGAGCGTTTACGCAGGGCTCTGCATGATCAACACAGCTCTAAAATTCGTATGAAGCATATCAGAGATTTCCTGTCGGGGGAAGATGCATACACATTACACAAACCTGCCAGGACGCATTTTCCAAGAAATAGAGTATTTGTCACAAACCCGCTTAACCAATTTCAGGCGGATTTATGCGACATGCAGGGGTTATCAGATTTTAACGACGGGTACAAGTACCTGCTGACCGTTATCGATATCTTCTCAAAAAAAGCGTATGCCAGACCTCTGAAGTCAAAGCAAGGGCGCGAAGTCTCACAGGCCTTTGCCTCACTCTTAAAGCAGAGCGGGGTGCCTCTGAAGATGCAGACTGATGCCGGGAAAGAGTTTTTTAACAAATCGTTCAAGGATTTAATGAAAAAACACCGGATTCTACATTTTGCCACCGCAAGTGATCTGAAAGCCTCGGTTGTCGAGAGGTTTAATCGCACGCTAAAGACGAGAATGTGGAGATATTTTACTGCTAAAAACACGAGAAGATACATCGACGTCCTACCGTCTTTACTCACGGCTTATAACGAGAGTTATCATAAAAGCATTAAGATGAGGCCGAATGAGGTTAATGATCGAAATGTCGATCAAGTGTTTCAAAATTTGTATGGGGCATCCACCCTACGCAGGAGGCCTGTGAAGTGTAAATATAAGGTCGGAGATATAGTCAGGGTCTCCAAGCTCAGGGGAGTTTTTGATAAAAAATATGAACAAAGTTTTACGGATGAAATGTTCACGGTGTCAGAATGTATACAACGTACGCCGCCCGTTTATAAATTGAAAGATTATGACGGTGAGATCATTGAAGGCTCATTCTATGAACCGGAATTGCAGAAGGTTAAAATAGCAAAAGACAGACCGTATCAGGTTCAAGAAATTATTCGTGAACGTTTTACCAAGGGAAAGAAATTTGTATTTGTCAGATGGAAAAATTGGCCCGAGAAATTTAACTCCTGGGTTCCCGCGGACCAGCTGATGGCCGTATAAATATGAGAACTTCCATCTTCAACCGACATATGAGAAATGGATCGGGATCTGAAACACGGATTTTATATGACTCTGCCTTCAAACGCCAGCCTAAAAGTATTCCCGGACAACACAATTTCATGCTACCAGGTGGACTTGGCTCGACACCTGGATCTAGAGGGTGACTGGGATGTGGCGCTGACGGAAATTTGTTATCCGCACACCTGGTTAAATATCCCGGAAAAGCCTTCCTGTACGTTCCAGGTGATGAAAATTACGGGCAAGAACAAACTCGCCGTTCACTCGCGATATTTTGACACGGGATATTATGATAACTTTGAGGTTATTGCAGGGCTGATAAACCCTCGTTTGAAGACTATAGATCCGAATCTGACTTTAAAATATGACGATATCCAGAAAAAGTTTCTGTGGGAAGGAGACGGTACCAGCCAGGTATATTTTGAAGCCCCGACGGCGTACATGCTGGGGATGCACCCTAATCAATGGCTGAGATGCGGACCCGGGGTCACGAGCTGTCCCCGCTACCCCGATATAAAAGCAGGGATGTATCACCTGTTCTGTTATACAGACGTTGTACAGCCTCAGGCGGTGGGTGACGCTTTTGCTCCTCTCCTCCGAGCGTTCGAAATTGGAGGTCGTTTCGGGGAAATAATTACAAAGAAATTCAACCCCGCTTATTACATCCCGGTCTCCAAAAGACATATTGAGACAATACGCATCGAAATCAAAAGCGATCAAGATCAAACGGTGGATTTCAGATACGGTAAAGTGGTTGTGACATTACATTTTAAACCGGCGGGATAAAAAAAAAATGGCTGGGGCAGCGCACAAAGCCGACATTTATAGATTTGTGCCTTACTATGAAAATCAAGTCGGGAATGGCCTTCACGGCTTCCACGGCGCTCCTGTTATGTACGGGCGCGGGCTCGGGAACATATTTTCGAAACTGTTCAAATTTGTGTCGCCGCTGATTAAACAAGGATACACGATCGCCAAACCTCACCTGAAAAACGCAGCCCGAAGCATCGCTTCCGACGTAGTGAGCCGCGTTGTTGAGAGGGCCGGACGGAGTCAGGAGCCCGAGCAGCAGCGGGGGTCCGGGATCATGGTGCTCTCAAGAAGGCCCCGGAAACGCCCCCCGGGGAAACGGGTCAAAACAGTTAAAAAGCGAAAGACCCCCGGAAAAAGCAGAACAGTTCGAAGGAAGCATAAGAAGAGGAGGTTGTCCGGGGATATTTTCTCTTAAACAATGTCTCTTTTGCGAAATAATTCCCCCGAATGCACCATGAGCGAATTGGATTTATTCGCCGTCCCCGGGACCCAGCTGTCCATCGAGCAAAGCCAATACGTTGAAGTCAGCCCGTTATCAGCCCTGACGGACATGGGCCCTATCGAGTTTTTTATCCCCGGAGACGGTGAGAGGTATTTAGACCTCAATAATACGCTGCTTTATCTGCGAATGAAAATTACAAACGCCGACGGGACTGACCTGGCTAATGACGCCCGCGTGGGCGTCATAAATTATCCTCTCAATACGATTTTCTCACAAGTCGACGTGACTCTGGGTGACCGGCTGATTTCCCAGTCCAGCGCGACGCACCCGTACAGGGCAATGATTGAGACGCTGCTGAACTTTTCCCCCGCTTCATTGAAATCGCAGTTCACGGGCGGTTTGTTTTACAAGGACACCCCGGGTCAGCACAATTCGACCGCTGTGGATGACGCGGGCCCGAATAAAGGCCTCGTGAGCAGAGCGCGCTTTAGCGCCGAATCGCGTGAATTTCAAGTTCAGGGTCCGCTGCACGCGGACATATTTTTCTGCGAGAGGCTTCTTCTGAATAACATTGATCTAAGAGTTAAATTAATTCGAGCCAGCGATGCTTTCTGCCTGATGGGGCTGGCGGCCTCCACTTTCAAGCTGAAAATTCTGGGCGCATCCCTATTCGTTAAGAAAGTCACCGTATCCCCTGCAGTGAGATTGGGCCACTCCGCGGCTCTCATGAAAGGGAACGCCGTGTACCCGTTATCACGAATCAACGTTAAGACTTACGTGATCCCCAGCCATTCCAGGATATGCAACCAGGAGAACCTGTTTTTAGGAACCATGCCCAAATATGTGGTTCTGGGTATGGTGAATCACAATGCATTCAGTGGGAGAAGAGATCTGTCCCCGTTTGAATTTGCACACTATGACCTGGAGTACCTCGCACTCAGTCAAAACGGGAGACAGCTGCCGGCTAAAGCTTTCCAGCCTGAATTTAACAACGAACTCTCTGTCAGGGAGTTTTACAATCTCTACACCGCGACCGGACGACACCTCAAAGACCAGCCTCTCTGTATAGACCGGGAGGATTTTGCGCGCGGCTACGCGCTGTACGTCTTCAATTTAAACCCGGAGGAGGACAGCGGCGCTCTGAGCCCCGTCTCCACAGGCACCCTGCGACTTGAAATGAGATTCAGAGTCGCGACTCCGCATACCACCACGCTGATAGTGTACGCGTGTTATGATTCTCTCCTGGAGATTAATTCCAAGCGACAGGTCCTTGTGGATTTTTACTGATGAACACCCTGGAATTGGACGCAGTTATGAGGGGCTTAATAGGAGACCTGTTTGCCGGTGTTTTTGCGTCTGACGAGTTATTCCGGATCAAGCCGGCCCTCCCGTCTATTTCATTGTAAACACCCACCCTAGACATTTACCGGGAGAACACTGGTTAGCGCTCACCGTTGAAAAAAATGGTCGAGCCACATTTTTTGACTCGTTCGGCCTCAGCCCTGACTTTGATTACTACCCTAAAAGCATCCTGCAATATCTGGAGAATCTCCCAGATGTTAAAAACATTCTGTATCACAACAAGCAGCTTCAGCACGAGTTATCCGACGTATGCGGACAACACTGCGTGTATTATCTGTATAACAGAGCCAGTGGGAAGTCGTACCGGGACGTGGTGTCTTTATACTCCGAAAATACTATCGCGAACGATGATTTGGTTTCTGATTTTGTGAAAACATATCGTTATTGCCTTAAGAAAAGCTGCAATACCTCCTGTAACCAGCTAGCAGGGCCTCTGCATGAGTTTAAATATTGTCACGGCTTGTGTTAACCGGCGTTCCTATTTTTTTTATGTTTTTCCGTGTGAAAATGTAACCCCCGTCTTAGAACGCTCTCCCGATCATACCTTTAAAGTTTTATTGCGTTTGGAAAATTTAA
Source organism: Thalassophryne amazonica (assembly GCF_902500255.1). Taxonomy (NCBI): domain Eukaryota; kingdom Metazoa; phylum Chordata; class Actinopteri; order Batrachoidiformes; family Batrachoididae; genus Thalassophryne; species Thalassophryne amazonica. The sequence goes on along the minus strand of NC_047115.1, from coordinate 20,036,977 downwards.
ACCCCCGTTTTTTAAATGTAGAAAGAAGCCTTGACCTTTGACCTTTGATTTTTGTATGTGTTTTTTTCGCCTGAAAACGGGGTGGATGTGTGAGAGCGGCCTTCCGATCATACCTTTAAAGTTTTAACGCGTTTGCATAATGTAAACCCCCGTTTTTAAACGTAGAAAGAAGCTTTGACCTTTGACCTTTGATTTTTTGTATGTGTTTTTTTTCGCCTGAAAACGGGGTGGATGTGTGAGAGCGGCCTTCCGATCATACCTTTAAAGTTTTAACGCGTTTGCATAATGTAAACCTCCGTTTTAAACGTAGAAAGAAGCTTTGACCTTTGACCTTTGATTTTTGTATGTGTTTTTTTTTGCCTGAAAACGGGGTGGATGTGTGAGAGCGGCCTTCCGATCATACCTTTAAAGTTTTAACGCGTTTGCATAATGTAAGCCTCCGTTTTTAAACGTAGAAAGAAGCTTTGACCTTTGACCTTTGATTTTTGTATGTGTTTTTTTTTCGCCTGAAACGGGGTGGATGTGTGAGAGCGGCCTTCCGAACATACCTTTAAAGTTTTAACGCGTTTGCATAATGTAAACCCCCGTTTTTTAACGTAGAAAGAAGCTTTGACCTTTGACCTTTGATTTTTTTATGTGTTTTTTTCGCCCTGAAAACGGGGTGGATGTGTGAGAGCGGCCTTCCGAACATACCTTTAAAGTTTTATCGCGTTTGCACGCTTTAAAACATTGTTATTAAGTACAGAAAGAAGTGTTAATCTTTGATCCTAAATTTTTTTTATGTTTTTTTTCGCCTGAAAACGGGGTGGATGTGTGAGAGCGGCCTTCCGATCATACCTTTAAAGTTTTATCGCGTTTGCATGATGTAAACCCCCGTTTTTTAAACGTAGAAAGAAGCTTTGACCTTTGACCTTTGATTTTTTTTTATGTGTTTTTTGTGAAAAATGTTCCGAATGTGTAGAAAATGCACCCCCGATCATACCTTTAATGTTTTTGCATCGTTGTTATTAAGTAGAGAAGTGTTGAAAGTTGTTTTTTAAACCGTATACCGAATAAAAGTGATGAAGGCCGGAGATGAGTTTCAGTCTGTGTTTTATTAGTAACAATATACAAAAACGTGACTGACTGCGATGTATTTTAAAGAATCTTGATCATAATATCCAGTCAGTTTTTAATTCGATACCCTCCTTTTATGGTGAGAAACCTTCCCAGCGTTGGAAGTCTTTTTTTTTCTTAAGTTTCTTCCTGGCCGGCGAATCGGTTAAAAGAAGGGATTCATCCGGCGAGCTGCTCCGGCCTTTTTTAAGCTTCTGAAGCTGCTCGCGGGCTTGCGGGTTTGATACGCACGCCACCGGGATGTTCCGCTCCTGTAAAATATTGAGGAACTTCACCCAGCCTGTAGGAGGGCTTGATTTCTTGAACGAGGATCCGAGATGTTTCATAAGATCTATGGCGTGAGACCCCCTCACGACTTTCCCCTTGTAAATAAATTCCCCCGACGGACTCCAGCGCGTATCACCCTTCGATAATTTCCTCATAATATATTCAGCGTTTCTACGCTCTCTGGAGGGGATATTCTTCAGGACCTCTGTGACAGTCTCATCCTCCTCCTCCTCCTCCTCCACCCCCTCCTCCTCAGGTTGCTTAGCGACGTGAGTCTCTTGCGGGGGTGAAACGCGTGATTCGAGTTCCCCCTGCTTGATCAGGGTTAAATAGCGCTGCAGCAGAGCCTCATACTTTTTAATTTTTTCATAAGGAGAGTGAGTACGTTCTTCCAGTATACCTCGCATTCGCGAGTCTAAATCATTTTCCGCCGTTTGTCTGATGTTATTTCCGCTCGGCGGAACGGAATGACTGAGTTGAAGCATCTGCTGTGGAGTGAGTAAAAACATCTTTTGCGCCGCTTTGAACGCCATTATCCTCTGGGTACTATTAGACTCGTTATAACGGGCAGGGCCGCGGCGAGCAGAGGCAGGAGAAAGCCGCCCGTCTGAATCAGCGCTCCCCGCTTCTTTTTATAACTGGTTTTTCTGTCGGCCAGAAGACGTAAAACTCTTTTTCGTTTTTTCAAGGCCCGGAATTGAGAGTCGCTCAAGGCGATATTCCCCTTTAATATATTCAAAGCGATCTCGGATAAAGTTTTCAGAAGCTCCGCCCTGCAGGTCTTCAGGCTGTGGTGACGCTCCCTCGCCCCGGCTCTGATTAGCGCTTTAAGAGCGGGGGCGTTCCTTTTTAAAAGAGAGCTCATATCCGTTTATCTTTCTGTAAATAAACTGTGGGCCACTCGTGCGGGAGTAATCCCGATCTCAGTCTGAACTGATCTGGACACTCCTGCGTGCAATCCAGTAATAAATACCCGTAAGGTACGCTCGTAGCATCATCAAGTGCCTCCAAAAAAAATTGTTTTCTGCCGGGAAACATTTGCTGAGCCAGAATGTTCATCTGTAACTTGTCTCTGGGATTTTTAAACAGCACCATATAATTACAATTCAAACTGATGGTTCGACTGTATTTCCCTTTATGAAACACGTTCTGTGTGATCATGATGACGCTCATATTCCGGTGATGTCTGTACTGGGTGAAAATTCTTACAACTTCAGGATGATCCGTTGCTTGAAAGATGAGATCGTCCAAAATAACCAGATGGCTCTGACCTTCAGGGAAAAGGCTGTCGTCCAGAAATGAGTCAGGGAGTCCTCTTACAAATTTAATATTTTTATTCTTCAGTTCAGAATACAGAGGTTGTTCAGACGTATACAGCCATACAATGTTGTCAGGCACATGTCTCATAGCGTGGCTACAATTTTCCAGCAATGTTTTCACAAACACAGTCTTTCCCGAACCACTCGGTCCAACGATGAGACAGGAGAATGGGAGCTGAAGTCTGGGGTCAATCTCCACCGTATTTCCAGAGTGAGACATGTTTCAAAATCCGAACGGTTCGGTTTCCCCGTCCTTTAAAAGACGCCGCTTGTCATACACCACCCTGAAGGATTTTTGAAATGACACGTTTGTCAAACTGAAACTGCTTTTATGACGTTTAATTCCCTGCTGCGGCGTTATGATAGATGCAGCGAGGGCGGGATCTTTTATATAACCCTCGACCAGATCTTTGACGCTGTCAAAGTTTATTTTCTGACAGCTTTCGTGGGTTTGAGTGATCCCCTTCACACGCATGACCGTTTTACCTCGTGCGGTTTTATATGTGTAACTTTTAGGTCCCGCCGCTGCAAACTCTGTGATGACGTCGCCGTTCAACTCGTCGGTGAGCTGCCCCAGATAATTACCGGTAGGCAGCGGGGTTTCACCCCGCCTACAAACGTAAATCAGGCTATCGGTATCATAATACAGAATCCTGTCAGGATTTGCCACAGCCTCCATAAAACCGTACAAGGTCAAACGCGCGTACGCCGTTGTAAACGCCGCGATGAAAATATTGACGGTTTTACCCGGTCGGCTGACGTGCCGCGGGCCGTACCTCCATTGAACCATAGCCGCCTGACTGCTGAGGAATGTTAGATATGTGACCTCGTACTCTTCAGAAAACAGATACCTGAACAGATCGTCAGCATTTTTAACGAGCGCGGTCTGCGTCAGATTTGCCCTCTGGGCGAATTTCCCCCAGAAGGAGTTGAGGCAGATCTTAGCCATCTGACGTTTTGCCGGATTGTGACTGATTTTTTCTGGGTCTAAACGAATCTTCTGATTCAGCCAGTAGTCCGTGATGTATTTTTCTCTGCTCTCGGAGTCTTTATCAAATTCGGGAGGGAAACCAGAGGCTTCCTGCTTGTGTTTTAAGAAGGTGTTTATGTACCCCTCAAAGATTTTATCACTTTTTTCCTCAAAATGCCAGACTTCAAAATCTTAGCTACAGCATAGCCTGTATCCAGAGCTTTGTGGAATTCCGGGGTCGTCCAAGTCCCAGACAGAGCTCTCTGCTGCTGACTGTGTGTGCACGCTGCAGCTTGATTATTTTCATCAGCGCAGGTGCGACACAGAGTAAACACCAGTTTACCGTGAGGAGTTCTGTGTGGGAGGACGGGGAATTTTAGCCCCTGGGGCGGGTACACGATGGCTTTGATGAGCCCGAAATAAGTCCTGGGGTCTCTGAAATTTCTCTCTATAATTTCCGGATGCCCCGTGGGATATGTGAAATTTACGTTAACGTAAGGATACAGCGAGGTCACGTCGACGTAATAGACCGTCTCATCTTGCTCAGCCGTGTACCTCAGACGGGCCGCGCAAGTCCGACCGCCGTATAAAGCGTCGCGAGGTTCGAGGGGCGGCGGTAACCCCCTGCGGGCGAGGAAACACCGAACGCTCTCATCCCTCAGCCTCATTTCAAGCCATTGATGCTCCCAAATTACGTTGAGGGTGACGCCCGGCATAGCCCGCAGAAAGGCTATTTTTTTCTGACACGCTGCGTGGAGCTCTCCAAATGAGGTGTTTGTGAGAGGGTTTATTTCATGCTGTGTAAAACACCTTGCACACCCGTGGTAAAAACATCCGAGAAACTCCCACACTTTTATCCGGCCGTCAATCTGAGCATACCCATCAACATAATAACCTCCTATTTTTTTCTCGCCCCTGTTTAGAGCATGATCGATGATAATGTTTTGCGTCTCAGCAACCCATTCTAACCATTGCACGGCCACGTCCGAATATTTTTATGCCTCGTTCTATAATTGTCGGCGGAGGGGATCGCCAGCGTTTTTGGAGCAAGAAAGTTAGTTTGGAAGACTTTCATACACGCCGAGGCGATTGTAACGCAGGTAAAAGGATCCACGAGTGTTTCAGCGATGAATTCAGACATAAATTTGGAGCAGGCTGCAGCCAAGATTTTTGTGTCGTTATCACAATACATAACGGCCTCGGCTTTAAAATCGAAAATTGCGTTTTTTTTTCCGCACGTACCACGCGTTAAATTCCTCTCTTTCTCCCTCTGACATATTTGCGACCCCGTAAGCCGCTGAGTCAGGGTACGGACCGACATAGTTCAGATTTTTTTCTGAACTGAACAGGTGCGGAAAGTAACCTTTGCGGATGATTTCGTCTTTCAGCCGGATCCCCAGGGCTTTAGGCATCTGAGATAAGCGCATTGTAAGGAAAGATAACGAATCTATATATTTCTGTTTAAAGGCGGCGTCTGTCATGAGTAATAGTTTACTCCCGGTCATAATCACAGCGGGGGTTACGCCCTGCTGGACTAAATACTTTAGAAGCAAATAGCCGTCAAAACCTTTTGAGTTGTGAGCGATGAACACGTATTCTTTGAATTTTCTCGTTCTAAAATGTTTAAAGAAGCGGGCTACGCAGTCTGTCCCCCATGCGCTCCAAAAATCACCCGTCTTTGTTACAGCGCTGACGTAAAACGGTACGTGTTCCCCGTTATTATCGACATACGTTTCAAAATCATAAAAAACATATTTCTCTGAATGCGTCTCTTCAGCTTTGAGCGGGGTCATATAGCAGAGGTGACCCTCGCTCGGCTCCTGGAGAGCCTCGCCGCATATATGACACCTCTTCTGCTTACACACGTGCGGAGCGCTGTTTTTAGAAAACGCTATGTAATACTCACGTTTACATCGAGAGCATTTTTTTCTGTTATCACACACATTAACGAACTTACCGGCGGAAGGACGATACTTCGGCTGTTTATGCAGGCTGTAACAGGTGGGAGAGCGACACTCCTTGTTACATTCGCTGCAGAATACAGGGTTATTTTTCTCATAACACTGCGTGGATTCACAAATTTTACAATATGACGGACAATTATGGGAGGCGTGGTTATTGTACCCCTCAAAGCAAAACTTACATACATATTTCACTCCCAAAAATCTCTTTAAATCGATGATTCCGTAAAAATGATTATTAAACAGAAAAACGAAAAGAGTTTTCTGCTGCGCCGGTATTCCTGTCTGGAATTTTGTCAGCTTTCTCTCCCCTTCGGCTCTGAAAAACACCACAATTTTACAACCCAGAGCGTTTTCAAATTTTCCCACCTGCTCTAAAGATACCGGCGTAGCAGCCGTTAATCCGACGCTATTTTGTAACGCCAGTCCGCGCTGCTCCGCCTCGTGCGTACTCAGATGAGGATTCAATAACTGAACGAGGTTTATCGCGAAACATAAACTGTTGTCAGGATTATACACGATATTAAGGCATTTGGATTTTTTCCTCAGAACCTCGTGATGGAGGAGGTCATCTATTCTGCGCTTCCCCGCGCCGTTCTGGTTGCGGATGACTTGAACCACTAATTCCAGAGACTCGTCGGCTAAAACGTTGGAATTTGATTGTATCAATCGTTCTAACAGATTTTGGAAGCCCGTCACATCGCCAGCGTCGTTATATGAGCTGATCAAAGCGGCCTCGTTGTAGACTGAGTCCCCACGAATCTCCATTTGGATAAAGTCCCCGGCCCTGGCGTGTGTTAAAGCCTTTTCGACCGAGTTATGAAGAGCCCCAACGACGTTACGGTAAAATTCCGCGTAGTCGGGAATTTCGTCGGCGCGCTGGAAATTGAGAGGCAGCCTGATTTCGATATTGTTAAAAGCAGGTCTCCTGATGACGTTAGCAGCCCCACCGCCCGTCATGGGAGAGTGTCGGCTGGGTCCCGGTCGTGCATCATCTCCGTCTTCCATCAAAACAGAGATCGCCGCGTTTATCGGGGTTAAACGAGCTCTGTTTAAAATCTCTTCTCCGCGCGCATTGCGCGGGGAGGGACTTCTTAAAGGTGAAAAAGCGCGAGCGTCGTTAGGCGTTTGATTTAATTCATCCACCGCGGATTGGACGTGAGGATTAACTTCACACGCGAGGAGGTTTACGGCGTTATTTAACGGAGTCAGACGTACCTGGTTCAACGCCGCGGGACCGGACTCGTCTGGAGGTGAGGTGTGCGGGGGGTCAGGGGGCTCTTCAGTATCAGACTGGACCGTCGAATTTATAGCGTTAATCGCAGAAATGATGTAGGGGTTAATTTCTTCCGATTCTCGTTCAGCCGCTAAATTGTTAAGAGCCTCATTTAACGGTGTTAAACGAACACGGCTTAAAAGTCTCTCTCCGGACTCGATGTTATTTTGAGGCGGCGAATTTAACGCCTCGGGTAATGGACCATCTGCTCCAGGAGCGCTCCCCGCTGAGTCGATTATTGAAGCGTTTAAATCCAATACACGTCCGAAGTTATTTTCCCGATGTGAATTCTCTCCTTCCATCTTTTAAAATCTGTAGCAGGAAGAATCTACCTCAAGAAATTCAGTTAATATACCTCTTCAAAATGAATTCTCCCGTTCCATCGGAATAAGAGAAAAAATAAAAAAATAAAAACAGACTACACATTTTCAAGAAAGTTGCGTGATGAGGTTAATCCCAGCTCAGAATATCTTCGAGCCTTGCGTCTCTGTGGAAAATAGACGGTCTCCCTCCACCGCGTGCTGAAAAAAGAGAAAATCGTTAGTTATTAAATATTTAAAATAAATAAATACATAAACTCCGACTCCTTACCGTGTACATCCGCGGATCGTTTTACGGGTCTCTCCCACTGACCCGCTTCTCCATGGGCTGTGACAGAAAAAATCGGGTTATTCCAGAGTTTTAATCGTGATTTAATCTCGATCGCTGTACTTACATCTGCGTGGTGAAGTCGGGGCTTCCAGCCTTCGAACTTCTTCAGGGGGCTCTGACTTGATTTCTAGAATTAACATAAATAAATGAATACAAAGCATCACCCTCGCAAGCGGATATTCTGTACTATTTCAAATATATTACCGAGGACGGGTCCGAACGCGCTCTGGACCGTCTGCGTGGTTTTGTCTAAAAAAAAATAAAAAAAAACAGTTTCAGACGGCGTGCATCATTTAAAAACACTCATTTCTATCAAAACAGATTACTTAAATCACTTACCCTGAAAGCTGATGCGGTTTTCGCACTCTGCTCGAAGACAAGAAAACTTAATTAAACAACATGGTTTTCCAGGATTTTTTCCGCAAATTTATTCTATTTTATACCCATAGCTGGGGGTCCAGGCATCTTCACTCTTCACCGGTTGTAGTGGAAATGCTCGCTGACTCGTTCCCAGGGACGTAAGTGATAAGGAGCATTGTTTATTGTTCGGGCTCGGGGCAGCATCTCCGCTCAGCGGGTGTCCCGCGCCCCATGATCGATCGGCTAATATCTTAAAAGAAAACATCATCTGGCGTGAGTGATAAGGAGCATTGTTTATTGTTCTTCGGGTTCATCACCTCGGGGCAGCATCTCCGCTCAGCGGGTGTCCCGCCACACACACACACACACACACACACACACACACACACGCACACACACACACACACACACACACACACACACGCACACACACACGCACTCACACAGACACAGCTCTGCAACAGGTTTTACAGCCGTGGGGTCATGTTTCCGCGAGCAGCTCTATGCGTGGGTATTTGACCGTCTTGCTGCAAAGACTTACAGCCGAGAGACGGCTATTTGTACCCCCTTCTTTAATTTACGAATTAAAAAACAGAAAAGGAAACGTAATAATTTAAGAATTAAAAATATTAAAGGGGCATTAAATAATAGACACTGATTTATGTTTAATTATTTCAGAATTAGTTAATTCTTTAATACATTAAAAAGATCTAGGTATTTTTAATCGTTCTTTAATTCATGAAATAAAGTGACATTAAAATATTAGACCCTGGGTGGGAGGGGAGGTATGGCTTGGAGGCGGTGCTTGGCCGGGGTTAGGGGAGGAGCTTGGGGGTGGGGCTAGGGGAGGAGCCAGGGGCGGAACTAGGGGAGGAGCCGGGGGCGGGGGCTTAGGGGCGGGACATACTGACGTCATCGACTCTGATTGGATGTGACGTCATAAGGGGCGGGGGCTAGGAGGTGGGACTAGGGGCGGGGCTTAGGGGCGGGGCATAATGACGTCATCGATTATGATTGGCTGTTACGTCATAAGGGGCGGGGCTTGGAGGCGGGACTAGGGGAGGGGCTTAGGGGCGGGACATAGTGACGTCATTAATTCTGATTGGCTATGACGTCATAGAGGGGGCGGGGCTTAGTGACGTGGCCGATTTTGATTGGCAGCTGTCACTTTTTTGACGAAAGGTGGGTCAGTTTTCTCTCTTGTGTGTGTGTGTGTCTGAAGAAGTGAATGAGCCATCTCTGCAAATCAGTTTCAGCATCTAGTTCAGATGAAAAAGCATGACAGAAGTGCAGTCCAAGGAAAGACATTTTTCACGGCCATGGATGTGTCTTTTTTCTTGAAAAATCCACTTCTGGTCTCTTGGAATACCCAGTCTGTGATGGTGAAGTTTTACAGATTTGACTTCTCGTTCTAGTCATATGAAATAAAAAAAATGTTTGTTAAGACCCTGTAAGAGCTTTAAGTTACCCTGGTGCCAACGTGCTGACAAATGAAGAAAAATGGGCAATAGCTGTGAACGGAAGGTGCTAGGAATTGGATTCTTGCACACTTGGAGTGCAATATGATTGTATGATTCAGGTCACAAGTTCAGGATGAACTTATAAATGTGAATCATTTGTCTCTCCAAAGTCATGAGTCTGAGGAAATGAGAAAAACAGCTCAGCTGTTCTCATGTTTTAAACTTGTTTCAGGTTCAAGAGGCTATTCTGGCTGATTCAGCTTACGATGATGCTTTTCTAAAACCACGCACAGTAAATGGAAGTCTCTTGTTAATGGTTGTGTGCATGTATCAGTGTGTTATGTACTCTGTGGTCTTCAGTGATAGCCTATATTTTAAATGCTGAATAACAAATGCAGATTTTGACAAGACAAACGATCAATCAAAGTTATTAAAGCAGTTAGTTGAACTCTAATGTGCACACTGTCTGCACTCAAGGTGGAAGGAAACCAGCTGCTGCAGCTCAGGCTTTGAAGCAAACTCTGAATCAAAGGTGGTGAAGATAAATTTTTAGGTATTGGCAGGTAGAACTACAGTCTGCTGCCTTCACTGATTGTATTTTCAATTTCATGGTGGCTGCTGATGTGGAGACCGACGTCTGTGGTTGTATTAGTCGGACAGAAAAAAATGCTTTGGCTTTGAAGCCTGAGGGTTTCACTCCAGGTAGAGGGGTTTATTGCACCATTAGTGCCACGCTGAAGAAGATGATGAAAAACAATGAAGCAGCAGCAGCAGTTTTATGCTTTGCACAAGTTGTTTTAAAAAAACAAGCAGTATATGTCATGTGCTGAGAGGAACGTCACATTTTCACAACACTTGGTCACAGGCTGATAGACCTTCACATTCGGGGTTTTCACGTATCCCATAATCCCTTGTGTGCCAGAGAGTCGCTGCAGTCAAAACAACATAGAGAATCCACACAATGACAATTGTAAATGAATATTATACTTACAAAAATGTCATTTTTTTATGCTTTTCATCACGGTAATAAGAGACTGCTGCATGATACCCTGAAAACTTGCTAAAACAATTATAACAAAAAATCCGTGTCTGCTTCCTTTAATCTGCATGGAATTTAATAAGCGCAAACCGAATTTCAGACATATTATATATATTAGTCTGGAACAAAGAGGACAAACAGTGTTGTAAAGAACAATAATCAAGACGTTAAAGAGCAAACTTCACTTTCCCCCAGAACAACATGATCAGAAGCAAGTGGAGCTCACAGCAGTTCACACTGAAAATAACAGAGAGACAGCCTGTGATTCTCGCATGTTTACATAAAACAAACGCAATAACAACGTCTATAAACCCAGAGAATATATTCACAAGAGTTTTAGGGACAATATAAAAATAGTTTTATGTTGTGATGTTAATTGTGTTGTCCGTGTGCAGCGGTTAAAGTGAAGCATGATCAAAGCGTATCAATGCAGTTCTCAATGTTACTGAGATCTCGCAGCACGGCGACCTCGCCGAGGTTTTGCAGGATTTGAAACCTGAAAAGCCTCAGTGTCCAAAATGACCCGGTGATTGTTTAATTTAGATCAAAGATGGTTTACAGCTCGAGACTGTAGAAGCAGGAGGGCACCTAGAAACTGAGTACCTCCACTAAGGTTCAACAGTTCAATATTTACATCAACATTTTACTTTTATCTCTTTATTTTTCATTATGAGAGGGTATTTCTTTGATCTCTCCTCTAACAGAGGTAGTTGGCAATGCCAATATCTTTGCAGGAGGTCCAAGTCTTTCGGGTAGTATCTCACTGGGCTGGAGAGTAGTTGGAGACATAAATGTGCAACAAAATATGCAAATTAGTGCCAATTTTTCATTTAGGATCTCACTGAATTTGTACTTACAACACATTGTCACATACTTGCCAAATGTCATGTGAATTGGAGGTGAAAATAAAGCCAAAATTCAAGAGTAGTTCACTTATATATCACGCGAGTGCCACTCGAATGCCATGCAGTATTCTCGCAAATGTCGAGCGCCACTCACGTAGCCTTCGCAGGGGCAAAGATCTCGCTGATTTGCGCCCAAATGCCACGCAGCATTTGCATGACTGAAATGATGACATGTTTGCTAATGCTAACAGAGTGCTTAGGATGGCTGCGGGCTGCTATTCTGCTGTTGTTATGTGAAAAGAGGCTGTGGAAATAGCCCAGAGTGAAGCCATGGAAGGTAGCGCCCTGGAAATAATAATAATAATAATAATAATCTTTAAAATGCTTGGAGCAAAAAAAAAAAAAAGGAAGAAAAGTGTAGATGACAGCACACTCGTGGACTTGCAGAAAGTTGTCTGGAGTGACAGCCTGCGTCTTGACAATACAATATGTAAACTTTCCGAATATTACACAACAAAGCATAAGCTTATTTTCACGCAACCTTTCTACCACAGGACATCTCTCCTGCAGACAGTGGTGGGCACAGCTAACCGGAAAGTTAGCTTCGATAACCATTAAACTGCTAACTGAAAAGTTAACTTTTATCATGCTAAACCAATAAACCGCTAAAAAATTTTTGCGGAATTACCGCTAACTGCTAACTTTTAGAAGTTAGCCAGATTGGATTACACTGTCTACTGATAAGCCAGTTTTGAGTTTAAGCACCGCAGGGGCTGCTGAGAAAATTCAAAGGTGATCGCAAGCACAAAACAAACGTACAAAAAATAAATACATGAAAAATAGAACCCTAAACACTGTCATCATCTTTATCAAAAACAGTAAATTGCAGTATTAGAAGTCACCGTTTAGCTCTATATTATATATGTGTAGCGGGATGAAAATCCCGGGTCCCAATTGGCTTGGCTAACGGGGAATTCCCCTTTGGCTGACCTGGTAGAGGAACGGTCTTTTGTGAGAGCCGCATGGGTTCGATCCCCACCGTCGTCCCGGCCACAAAGGTCCTGCTGCTTCAATCTGGCATCACGAACAGAAGAAAGAAATTCAGCTGGTTTTCTGTGGAAAATTTTAATGGCTGATGAGAGATTATGAACTGTTGCTGTCACTTTAAAGACTGCCCACGGAGCGGGACGTCGCGATGCACGCTGAGCCGCCGCTGTCAGCCTGTTTCGAGCTGAAAGCTTCCAAATTTAAGCCTCTGTTGACCCAGGACGTCGTGAGAGAACAGAGAACTTTCAGAAGAGGTCGGGATCAGCAGTTTATCCGGACATTCCACTGTTAAAGGAGATTTTGTAATGAAAGAAAGTGCGGACGGGTCCGCGCGTCGGGACGCAGCCGGCGCCACAGGCCGCCACAGGAAAAACACCTCTGTTGGAAGCCTTAAGGACAAGTTGGAACATGTCCAGCTGTTAAACAATTTCTCAGATACTCACTCAACTGAAAGCCATCAAAAGCCGCCCCTGTTTTTTACAAATGGTTATCAACACAGAGGTGTTTTTCCTGTGCCGCCGCACTGCGCCGGCTGTGTCCTGACATGCAGACCCGTCCGCACGTCTTTCATTAATAAAATCTCCTTTAACAGTGGAATGTCCGGATAAACTGCTGATCCTGACCTCTTCTGAAAGATCTCTGTTCTCTCACAACGTCCTGGGTCAACAGAGGCTTAAATATAGAAGCTTTCAGCTCGAAACAGGCAGACAGTGGCGGCTCAGGGCGCGTCGCGATGTCCCGCTCCGTGGGCAGTCCTTAAAGTGACAGCAACAGTCCATAATCTCTCATCAGTTGAAAAATTTTCACAGAAAACCAGCTGAATTTCTCGAATGGTGTCCACTTCGATGAGCCTCACAGTTTCTGAAAAAATTTTGATCAAGCAAAGCGTCAGTCTCTCAGGAAGTTCTCAGACAAAGAGATTCCGACGGGAGGGGTGGACCACTCCTCACTCAAAGCCAGCCCACAGGCGAATGATGTAACCGACAGGCATGAAAAAACTCACGCATGTGCACGAGGGTTCAAGGTTGTCTGATTTAATCGCACGTGATTCAAATCCATATAGTTTTTGAAAAAAATAAAAAGGTACATTAGTTTTATCACAGACCTCGTATAAAAAAAATTTTTTTTTAGACAATCTAAATATCTATCTATATATGTATATATATCTATATATAGATATATATAGATATATATAGATATGGAAATCACAATGTATGATTTTTTTAATCATTTATTTGTATGTTACTGCTGCAAATAAGTATTTCAACACCTGTCAAAATCAATGTTAATATTTGGTACAGTAGCCTTTGTTTGCAATTACAGAGGTCAAACGTTTCCTGTAGTTTTTCACCAGGTTTGCACACACTGTAACAGGGATTTTGGTCCACTCCTCCATGCAGATCTTCTCCAAATCTTTCAGGTTTGGAGTTTCAGCTCCCTCCAAAAATTTTCTATTGAGGTCAGGTCTGGAGACTGGCCAGGCCACGCTAGGACCTTGAAATGCTTCTTACGGAGCCCCTCCTTAGTTGCCCTGGCTGTGTGTTTGGGGTCATTGTCATGCTGGAAAACCCAGCCATGACTCATCTACAATGTTCTTACTGAGGGAAGGAGGTTGATTGCCAAAATCTTGCAATACATGACCCCATCCATCCTCCCTTCACTACGGTGCAGTCGCCCTGTCCCCTTTGCAGAAGAGCACCCCCAGAGTATGATGTTTCCATCCCCATGCTTCATGGTTGGAATGGTTTTCTTGGGGTTGTTCTCATCCTCTAAAAATGGTAAGTGGAGATTATTTCAAAAAGCTCTATTCTGGTCTCATCTGACCACATGACCTTCTCCCATGCCTCCTCTGGATCATCCATTTGGTCACTGGTGAAGTTCAAACGGGCCTGGACATGTGCTGGCTTGAGCAGGGGGACCTTGCTGCCCTGCAGGATTTTAAACCATGACAGCATCATGTGTTACTAATGTAATATTTGTGACTGTGGTCCCAGCTCTCTTCAGGTCATTGACCAGGTCCTCCTGTGTAGTTCTGAGCTTTCTCAGAATCATCCTTACCCCACAAAGTGAGATCTTGCATGGAATCCCAGACCGAGGGAGATTGACAGTCATCTTGTGTTTCTTCCACTTACTAATAAATAATCATAACAGTTGTTGTCTTCTATCAAGCTGCTTGCCTGTTGTCCTGTAGTCCATCTCAGCCTTGTGCAGGTCTACAGTTTTGTTCCTGGTGTCCTTAGACAGCTCTTTGGTCTTGGCTATGGTAGACAGGTTGGAGTGTGATTGACTGAGTGTGTGAACAGGTGTCTTTTATACAGGTAACAAGTTCAAACAGGTGCAATTAATAAGAGGGCTTCTTAAAGAAAAATTAACAGGTCTGTGTGAGCCAGAATTCTTGCTGGTTGGTAGGGGATCAAATACTTTTTTGCAGCAGTAACATACAAATGAATTATTAAAAAATCATACATTGTGATTTCCTGATTTTTATTTTATTTTTATTTTTTTTTGATTATGTCTCACAGTGGACATGCACCTAAGATGAAAATTTCAGAACCCTTCATGATTTCTAAGTGGGAGAACTTGCAAAATCGCAGGGTGTTCAAATACTTATTTTCCTCACTGTAGCTCCCACATCCAATTAATGAGTAGCACATAGCAATGATCAGTATCACCTGCTGCTGCAGACTGATGACTACTTTGAGGAGTTGGGGCAGGCTGGACCGGTAGTCTGCCTGAGTGGTTGCCAGCCTGGACACAGGGAGGTTCTGTGGTGGGGTGGATGCACCACCTGCCCATGCTACCAAACATGATGTGACGTGATAACAGTCCAGAGTCATGATGGGTTAGACTGGACAAAGCCATGATGTTAATTGAAATGCACAGCTGTTAACTTTCACACAGAATCCACGTCTTTGATAAATACTGGCGGTCAGTGCAGAAACCAGAGCGTCATTAATCTTGCTGTCTTTACTCCGCATGCCCTACAAACTGAACAAACCTGTGTTGTCATCTAACGTTTACTCCCATTATCTGCACTCTGTCATGGACCTTACTATTTCTTTTAAAGAGAGACACGTTCTTAGACTTTAACCCCTTTGGTGAGTCCTGTCTGCCAACATTATGATCATAGATCTTACAATCATCTTTTGATTTTCACTGTCAGCTTGAAGCTTTGTGTCTAATGTGATCAGTGATAAAAATCTGCAGAATGTAAATGTTAACGAAGAGTAATTTCTCATATCTAGCAGATAAGGTGTTGCAAACAGCCTGCGCTGGGATGCCAATGGAATGAAAGAATAATTGCAGGGAGAGATAGAAATTTGGAAAGATTTAACAAAATAGGACTGCAAACAGTCTGCATTTGGATGTGTTGTATGAATTTGTTGTGTGCGCCGGAGGTTATGTTTGTTTGTCTCTTCCTCCCACCTCCGCCATGACCTTTAACAACACTATGTGGGTTGAGAAAATGATTAAGTACTTTCTTGGCATGGAATCACTATTCAAATTCGATATGACTATTTTGTACTCCTCAGTTCAGAAATAACTCTGATTTTGCATCATAAGCATGCAAAATGCACATTTGTTTTATTATATATTAAATTAAACACTTTACACAATATATTGGTACATTTGTATGTGTTGAAAGGCGGACAAGATGGCGCTAGTGTTTGCGGCTTGCCGTCTGTCCCTACGAGCTGTGGTAGTTTTCCTGCTGTTTTGGCTGCTTATATGGAATGTCACCAACTGGTTTATGATCGTCAATCACTCCTAAATATACGTCAATCATGTGAGTGGCGGGGACGGTCTGGTCAAGATGGGCAGAGGATCTTCCACTTTTCACCTCCTGTGGGTATACCGGCTTACCTCTGCTGTTTTCCGGCTTGGTCTGCATGTAGAAGGCGCAGACATCGTGGGAGACATAGCAGCAGGCTGACTAAACTTAAAGCCAGTTTGGCGTGTTCTCCTGTTGCTCTCTCTGGAGATATTGGGTCGGCATCTCTTCGCTGTATTTCGTGGCGTTTTCTTGATCCGATTACCTCCTCTTTGGTTCCTGTGGTCAGTTCGGATGAGGTGCAACCGGCAAATCTCTCCTTTCCTTACCGCAGTGAGTGTGGGGTGAATCTACGGAATCTGCGGCCTCTCGCCTGGGCCCGACAGTCGGCGAATGCTTTGGCTCCTGTCAGGATGGCGCTGGTAAATGCGAGATCGCTGGCTAACAAAACCTTTATCCCGAAGGATTTTTTTATGGCCCGTGGATTGGATTTTCTCTGTGTTACTGAGACTTGGATGACTGCTGGTGAGTCAAGTGCTTTCTGTGAACTTATGCCACCTGACTGCATGTATTTTAACTCTCCGAGAACGTCTGGACGCGGCGGAGGCACTGCGACTGTTTACAAAGAACAATATAAGTGTAAACGGGTCAATATGGCAACATCTTATTCCAGCTTTGAATCTCACTTATTTGAACTTCGCTCTGACCTCCCGGTGTTGTGCGCTGTTGTTTACAGACCCCCTAAGTATAACAAAGATTTTATCAGTGATTTTGCTTATCTTTTGTCGCAAATAATGCCAAACTATGATCGGATTTTAATAGCTGGTGATTTTAATATTCATGTTTGTTGTCCTCTGAAGCCGCTGGCCAATGATTTTTTAGATTTGATTGATTCTTTTAATTTTGTGCAGTCTGTGTCTCGTCCGACACAGGAACATGGGCACATTCTTGATCTTGTTTTAACTTATGGTTTTACTGTTTCTAATTTAGAGGTTTATGATGCTGCTTTTTCGGACCATATGCCCATTGTTTTTGACATGCCTCCGTTTTGTCATATGGTGAAATCTTGTGCTCCTACTCATTGCGGTCGTGTTCTTAATTCTTCCACTGCTGCTCAGTTCTCCACTGCTTTTAACGCTGTGATCAGCTCTTCTGAGTGTCTCGGCTTTAATTTAGATGTTGACTCCTTCACCTCTGAATTCAACTTGATCTGTCAGACTGTCTTAGATACTGTAGCTCCATTGAAACTTAGATCTTCCAAACGTCGATCTGAGCCTTGGATGAATGATGTTACGCGCACTGTCAGGCGCGAGTGTAGGAGAGCTGAGCGAAAGTGGAAGAAGGACAGATCTCAGTTGTCCTTCCAGTTACTGCGTGACTGTTGGCGTTTTTATCAGAAAACTATGAAGGCTGCTAAATTTAAGTACTTTTCTGATGTTATTGATTCGAACTGTCACATTCCTCGTGTTCTTTTTAAGATTGTAAATTCTGTTTTAAGTGCACCACAAATGGATTGTCTGGAGAGCTCCACTGAATTGTGTGAGAATTTTATGAGTTTTTTTCTTTAAAAGGTTGCTGGTATTAGGGCCCTCATTAGTTCTCCTGCTTATGACCCTTCTATCTCTGTGACATGCTCAGCTGTTTTTGACCAGTTTGAGTCTGTCAGTTTGCTGTCTTTGAGAGATATTATTGGTCGTATGAAGCCTGCTGGTTCTCCAAATGACCCTTTACCACCTCGTCTTCTTAAAGAGGCTTTTCCCATGTTGGCACCGTATGTACTGAATATTATTAATGGGAGTTTGGTTAATGGTATAGTGCCTACCAGTTTCAAGGATGCAGTGGTGACCCCACTTATTAAGAAATCTGGCTTGGATTCTTCTGAATTGTCCAATTATAGGCCAATTTCCAAACTTCCTTTTCTCTCTAAAATTTTGAAGAAAATTGTATACTGCGAGTTGAGTTCTTTTCTTAATAATCATGACACCCTGGAGATGTTTCAGTCTGGTTTTAAATCCCGTCACAGTACTGAGTCAACACTGCTGCGGGTTTTTAATGACATTTGTATAGCTACTGATTCTGGTTACTGTGTTGTTTTGGTCCTGTTGGATCTAACAGCGGCCTTCGATACAGTGGACCATCAGATCCTCTTGTCTCGCCTGGAAAACTGGGTGGGCATTAAGGGTGTTGTTTTAGATTGGTTTAGATCCTACCTTTCAGAGAGAGGTTTTTGTGTCCGTATTGGAGCTGCTGAATCTTGTGCAGCGCCCCTTGCATGTGGGGTGCCTCAAGGCTCCATACTTGGTCCGCTTCTTTTTTCTTTGTATTTACTCCCAATGGGATCAGTTTTTAGGAGACATGATATCTCTTTTCATTTTTATGCTAATGACTGTCAAATTTATCTGCCACTGAAGCAGCAAAATGCATACTATGCGAACCATCTCTTAGAGTGCATAGGTGAGATTAAGGCATGGTTGTCCATAAATTTTCTACACCTGAATGATAAAAAGACTGAGGTGTTGCTGTTTGGACCTAGTGACACTTCCAAAATAATGTGGATCTGGGTCCCATGAGTCAGTATCTGACACAGACAGCAATAAACCTGGGTGTAAAGTTGGACAGTGATCTTAAATTCGATGCTCAGATTAGGTCAGTGGTCAAGTCTAGTTTCTGTCAACTTAGACAACTGGCCAAGGTGAAACGATTTCTTTCACGACATCATTTTGAGATTTTAATCCATGCTTTTATCACTAATCGCCTGGACTATTGCAATGCACTTTATATTGGGCTGAATCAGACGCTGCTTACTCGCCTACAGATGGTGCAGAATGCTGCTGCTCGACTTTTGGCTGGTGTTAGAAGGTGCGAGCACATTACATCGGTTTTGGCCTCACTTCATTGGCTCCCAGTTTGTTTTAGAATTGATTTTAAAATTATTTTATTTGTTTTTAAATGTCTTCATGGCCTTGCCCCGCTATATCTGTCTGACCTGCTCCATTTATATGCCCCTTCACGCTCACTCAGGTCAGCTGATTTGCCACTGTTGGTTATCCCAAGGTCAAAGAGGAAGCGTAGAGGTGACCAAGTTTTTTCAGTCGTTGCCCCGAGACTGTGGAATGCACATTAGGCAGGCTGATTCTCTCTCTGCTTTTAAATCGTCTCTTAAAGCACATTTTTTCTCTTTGGCTTTTAACGCAGCTTGACACTGTTGTTTTTTTTTTTGTTTGTTTTTTTGATGTGTTTTTGCTTTTAACTGTAACTTTTTATTTATTAAATTATTTTAACTTGCCTGTTTTTGTTGTGTACAGCGCTTTGGTTGTTGGTGCATTTTAAAGTGCTTTATAAATAAATTGAGATTGAGATTTGTATGGTTCAGTGTTGTGTTCAATGAATTTATTATGGTGTATTTTTAGTCATTCATGTGAAGTGATGAATCCAAATTCGACTTTAACATTAGAGGAAACTATTGCGTAATGTACAGTGCATCCAGAAAGTATTCACAGCACTGTACTTTTTCTACATGAAATTCATTTTTCCCCTCAAAATTGTACACACAATACCCCATAATGACAATGTGAAAAAAGGGTTTTTTTGTTTTCTTTTCTTTTTTAGAGTTTTGCAAATATATTAAAAATAAAAACTAAGGTCTCACACATACATAAGTATTCACAGCCTTTGCCATGAAGCTCAAAATTGAGCTCAGGTGCATCCTGCTTCCACTGATCATCCTTGAGATGTTTCTACAGTTTAATTGGAGTCCACCTGGGGTAAATTCAGTTGATTGGACATGATTTGGAAAGGCGCACACCTGTCTACATATAAGGTCCCACAGTTGACAGTGCATGTCAGAGCACAAACCAAGCATAAAGTCAAAGGAATTGTCTGTAGACCTCTGAGACAGGATTATCTCGAGGCAAAAATCTGGGGGAGGCTACAGAAACATTTCTGCTGCTTTGAAGTTTCCAATGTGCACAGTGGCCTCCATCATCCACAAATGGAAGTTCAGATCCCCCAGGACTCTTCCTAGAGTTGGCCGCCCATCTGAACTGAGCGATCTGGGGAGAAGGGACTTAGTCAGGGAGGTAGCCAAGAACCCGACTGTAACTCTGTCAGAGCTCCAGCATTCCTCTGTGCAGAGAGGAGAACCTACCAAAAGGACAATAATCCCTGTAGCAATCTACCAATCAGGCCTGTATGGTAGAGTGACCAGATAGAAGCCACTCCTTAGTAAAAGGCACATGGCAGCCCGCCTGGAGTTTCCTAAAAGGCACCTGAAGGGCTCTCAGACCATGAGAAAAAAAACTGAACATTTCAGCATGATGGTCAGGTGTCATGTTTGAAGGAAAACCAGGCAACATTCCTACAGTGAAGCATGGTGGTGACAACATCATGCTGTGTGGATGTTTTTCAGCCGCAGGAACTGGGAGACTAGTCAGGATTGAGGGAAAGATGAATGCAGCAATGTGCAGAGACATCCTGGATGAAAACCTGCTCCAGAGTGCTCTTGACCTCAGACTGGGGTGACGTTTCATCTTTCAGCAGGACAATGACCTGTGCTGCTGAAAGATGCTGACGCAGCCAACATATCAAAGGAGTGGCTTCAGGACAACTCTGTGAATGTCCTTGAGTGGCCCAGCCAGAACCCAGACCTGAATATGATTGAACATCTCTGGAGAGATCTGACAATGGCTGTGCACTGACGCTCCCCATCCAACCTGATGGAGCTTGAGAGGTGCTGCAAAGAGGAATGGGCAAAACTGCAGTAAGATAGGTGCATCAAGCTTGTGTCATCATATTCAAGAAGATTTGAGGCTGTAAATGCTGCCAAAGATGCGTCAACAAAGTATTGAACAAAGGGTGTGAATACTTAGGTACCCATGATTTCTTAGTTGTTGTTGTTGGGTTTTTTTTAATAAATTTGCAGAAATTTAAAAAAAAAAACTTTTTTCATGTTGTCATTATGGGGTGTTGTGAGTAGAATTTTGAGGGAAAATGAATTTACTCCATTTTGCACTAAGACTGTATAATAACAAAATGTGGAAAAAGTGAAGCACTGTGAATACTATCGAGATGTACTGTATAAAAACAGACAAGAATATGTCTCTTCAGAAACATAATGTGAATCTGCTACTCTGCTACATATATCCAGTACAATTGAAAAATATTATGGAGCAAAAATGCTGCAAAAATAGTGTAAAAAAAAAAAAACCCTCTTAATATCAAAAGAATTGTGAAAAAGTGTGCTAAGCATTAAAGATGGTAGAAAAATCAATATTTCATGTGACTGCTACACAGTTGTTTTTTTGGTGGGGGGGGAGGGGGTGACATATCTTATACTTTGCATTGATTACCTCGTTTGTTCTTTTAATGGAATCATGCCCAAAGGAGTGGCAGACTGGGTTGGTGGTCCCCATGTTTTAAAAAGGGGACCAGAGAGTGTGTGTGCTAATTACAGGAGCGTCACACTACTCAGCTTCCCTGGTAAATTCTACTCCAGGGTGCTGGAAAGGAGGATCAGCCGATAATTGAATCTCAGATTGAAGAGAAACAATGTGGGTTCCATCCTGGCCATGGAACAGCTGACCTGCTCTTTGTCAGGGCGTGGCACAAATCGAGTGGACACAAATGTGAACTCTCACAGCAGATGCAGTTAGAATAAGGTTTAATGATAGTAACAGCCAGAGATTCGGTACACAGATGGTCCAGCAGTGAAGCAAAGGTACAGACAGACGTAAGGCTGAAGCTTGGTCGAATAAACAGACTGAGGTCAAAATATACGGAGTGTTGGCAATCAGAGGCAGAGACAAAAAACGTGGTCAAAGGCAAAACAAGGTCAAATACCGGCAGGCAGATCAACAAACAAAACAAGGCAGGACGTGAAAGCTGGAAAGTAAAATACATTCAACAATTGAGCAAGGGACTGAGAGGGCTTATATAACTGGTGATGTAATTAGTGGAACAAGACACAGGTGTCGGTGAAGGTTCTGGAAGGGGGCGTGAACAGGGAAGACAAAGGTTAAGCATGGGCAAGATAATGGGGAAGGGAGTGCACAAAGTGGAGTGATGTCAGATACAAAGATGCATGAGCAGGTGCAAGAGTGGGAGTGAATGAAAATGCAAAACAAACAATCAAAGTGTGGGAGACAAAGACACGAGACGGGTGCAGGAAGTGGAATGAACACAAACAAATGAGGATGACGTGAGAACACAGCAAAAACAGAATATGATACTAGGGGACCCGGACAGAGCAAGAATCATGGGAACTAAAAGCAAACCAAGATATAATAAGTACAAAAGAAAAACTACATGAGAACTGATCAGAAAATCAATACTGAAGCAAAGCTCAACAGGAACTGACTAATTAACAGAAAGCAAAACGCGATATAAAAGTACAACAGAAATGAGAACAGCAGATAAACAAAACTGGTGACTACAGAATAGTGCAATAAATAAAAAGAACTAACTGATAAGCAATAAGTGACAAACAGAACATAATCAGAAGAAACACTTGAAGATAAATAATAACCAAAACCTGTGACTAAAGCATAATACAAAAATGTGATAAACAGAACTAAGCTATGAATACAAGATGCTCAAAAGAAAACTGAACCAGTGATCAAAGCATAATACAAGAAATGAAGTAAACAGAATCAAACTAAGACTGGAAGAACTAAGTGACCAAGAGAGAACAAATACAAGGTTAATTGACAAAAACAAAACCAAAGATAACATGAAAACCTGACAAGAACAAGAAACAAGACCAGCTGAAGCATGACTAAGATACATGGCATGATTAAAAAATACAAAAGGCTCAGAACACAAATGTGGAAAAAGAGGTCAAAATAGTAACAGCCGGGCCCAACAGGGCTGGATCATGACACTCTTCACTCTCACAAAGATCCTGCAGAGTGCCTGGTAGTATGCCCATCCAGTCTACATGTGTTTTGTGGACTTGGAGAAAGCGTATGATCGTGTACGCTGGGAGATACTGTGGGAGGTGATGCAGGAGTCGAGAGTGATGAGGTCCCTTCTCAGGGCCATCCAATCTTTGTACTCACAAAGCAAGAGCTGTGTTCCGCTGTAAGTCGGACTCGTTTACGGTGGGGGTTTGGCCTCCACCAGGGCTGCGCCTTGTCATTAATCCTGTTTATGATTTTCATGGACAGAATATCGAGGTGTAGACGGGGGGAGGAGGGTCTTCAGTTTGGTGCGCTCAGAGTCTCATCACTACTTTTTGCAGATGATGTGATTCTGTTGGCTTCATCGGCCTGTGACCTCCAGAACTCACTGGGTCGGTTCGCAGCTGAGTGTGAAGTGGTTGGGATGAGGATCAGCACCTCTAAATCTGAGGCCATGGTTCTCGGCAGGAAACCGATGGATTGCCTACTCAAGGCAGGGAATGAGGTCTTGCCCCAAGTGAAGGAGCTCAAGTACCTCAGGGTCTTGTTCACGAGTGAGGTGACAATGGAGCATGAGTTTGGCTGGAGAATCGGTGCAGCAGGGGCGGTATTGCATTTGCTCTACTGTACTGTTGTGACGAAAAGGGAGTTGAGCCAAAAGATGAAGCTCTTGATCTGTTGGCCAGTCTTCATTCCTACTCTCACCTATGGTCGTGAGGGATGACTCATGACCGAAAAAGCTAGATTGTGGGCACAAGCGGCCAAAATGGGTTCCCTCAAGAGAGTGGCTGGTGTCTCCCTTAGAGACAGGGTGAGAAGCTCAGTCACTCATGAGGAGCTCGGAGTAGAGCTGCTGCTCCTTTGCGATGAAAGGAGCCAGTGGTTGGGGCATCTGGTAAGGAAGCCCCCTGGGTGCCTCCCTAGGGAGGTGTTCCAGGCAAATCCAGCAGGAAGGAGACCCCAGGAAAGAGGCACGGGAAAGGAAAACTTGGGGTCCCCTAGTGGAGCTGTTGCTGCCATGACCTGATCCTGAATAAACAGTCGAAGATGAATGAGTATGAGTGAGTGAAAAAAAAATCTCAAAATTTCAAATTTTCAATCAATCAATCAATCAATTTTATTTATATAGCGCCAAATCACAACAAACAGTTGCCCCAAGGCGCTTTATATTGTAAGGCAAGGCCATACAATAATTACGTAAAAACCCCAACGGTCAAAATGACCCCCTGTGAGCAAGCACTTGGTGACAGTGGGAAGGAAAAACTCCCTTTTAACAGGAAGAAACCTCCAGCAGAACCAGGCTCAGGGAGGGGCAGTCTTCTGCTGGGACTGGTTGGGGCTGAAGGAGAGAACCAGGAAAAAGACATGCTGTGGAGGGGAGCAGAGATCAATCACTAATGATTAAATGCAGAGTGGTGCATACAGAGCAAAAAGAGAAAGAAACACTCAGTGCATCATGGGAACCCCCCAGCAGTCTAAGTCTATAGCAGCATAACTAAGGGATGGTTCAGGGTCACCTGATCCAGCCCTAACTATAAGCTTTAGCAAAAAGGAAAGTTTTAAGCCTAATCTTAAAAGTAGAGAGGGTGTCTGTCTCCCTGATCTGAATTGGGAGCTGGTTCCACAGGAGAGGAGCCTGAAAGCTGAAGGCTCTGCCTCCCATTCTACTCTTACAAACCCTAGGAACTACAAGTAAGCCTGCAGTCTGAGAGCGAAGCACTCTATTGGGGTGATATGGTACTATGAGGTCCCTAAGATAAGATGGGACCTGATTATTCAAAACCTTATAAGTAAGAAGAAGAATTTTAAATTCTATTCTAGAATTAACAGGAAGCCAATGAAGAGAGGCCAATATGGATGAAATATGCTCTCTCCCTCTAGTCCCCGTTAGTACTCTAGCTGCAGCATTTTGAATTAACTGAAGGCTTTTCAGGGAACTTTTAGGACAACCTGATAATAATGAATTACAATAGTCCAGCCTAGAGGAAATAAATGCATGAATTAGTTTTTCAGCATCACTCTGAGACAAGACCTTTCTAATTTTAGAGATATTGCGCAAATGCAAAAAAGCAGTCCTACATATTTGTTTAATATGCACTTTGAATGACATATCCTGATCAAAAATGACTCCAAGATTTCTCACAGTATTACTAGAGGTCAGGGTAATGCCATCCAGAGTAAGGATCTGGTTAGACACCATGTTTCTAAGATTTGTGGGGCCAAGTACAATAACTTCAGTTTTATGAGTTTAAAAGCAGGAAATTAGAGGTCATCCATGTCTTTATGTCTGTAAGACAATCCTGCAGTTTAGCTAATTGGTGTGTGTCCTCTGGCTTCATGGATAGATAAAGCTGGGTATCATCTGCGTAACAATGAAAATGTAAGCAATGCCGTCTAATAATACTGCCTAAGGGAAGCATGTATAAAGTGAATAAAATTGGTCCTAGCACAGAACCTTGTGGAACTCCATAATTAACCTTAGTCTGTGAAGAAGATTCCCCATTTACATGAACAAATTGTAATCTATTAGATAAATATGATTCAAACCACCGCAGCGCAGTGCCTTTAATACCTATGGCATGCTCTAATCTCTGTAATAAAATTTTATGGTCAACAGTATCAAAAGCAGCACTGAGGTCTAACAGAACAAGCACAGAGATGAGTCCACTGTCTGAGGCCATAAGAAGATCATTTGTAACCTTCACTAATGCTGTTTCTGTACTATGATGAATTCTAAAACCTGACTGAAACTCTTCAAATAGACCATTCCTCTGCAGATGATCAGTTAGCTGTTTTACAACTACCCTTTCAAGAATTTTTGAGAGAAAAGGAAGGTTGGAGATTGGCCTATAATTAGCTAAGATAGCTGGGTCAAGTGATGGCTTTTTAAGTAATGGATTAATTACTGCCACCTTAAAAGCCTGTGGTACATAGCCAACTAATAAAGATAGATTGATCATATTTAAGATCGAAGCATTAAATAATGGTAGGGCTTCCTTGAGCAGCCTGGTAGGAATGGGGTCTAATAGACATGTTGATGGTTTGGATGAAGTAACTAATGAAAATAACTCAGACAGAACAATCTGAGAGAAAGAGTCTAACCAAATACCGGCATCACTGAAAGCAGCCAAAGATAACGATACATCTTTGGGATGGTTATGAGTAATTTTTTTCTAATAGTTAAAATTTTATTAGCAAAGAAAGTCATGAAGTCATTACTAGTTAAAGTTAAAGGAATACTCAGCTCAATAGAGCTCTGACTCTTTGTCAGCCTGGCTACAGTGCTGAAAAGAAACCTGGGGTTGTTCTTATTTTCTTCAATTAGTGATGAGTAGTAAGATGTCCTAGCTTTATGGAGGGCTTTTTTTTATAGAGCAACAGACTCTTTTTCCAGGCTAAGTGAAGATCTTCTAAATTAGTGAGACGCCATTTCCTCTCCAACTTACGGGTTATCTGCTTTAAGCTGCGAGTTTGTGAGTTATACCATGGAGTCAGGCACTTCTGATTTAAAGCTCTCTTTTTCAGAGGAGCTACAGCATCCAAAGTTGTCTTCAATGAGGATGTAAAACTATTGACGAGATAATCTATCTCACTTACAGAGTTTAGGTAGCTACTCTGCACTGTGTTGGTATATGGCATTAGAGAACATAAAGAAGGAATCATATCCTTAAACCTAGTTACAGCGCTTTCTGAAAGACTTCTAGTGTAATGAAACTTATTCCCCACTGCTGGGTAGTCCATCAGAGTAAATGTAAATGTTATTAAGAAATGATCAGACAGAAGGGAGTTTTCAGGGAATACTGTTAAGTCTTCAATTTCCATACCATAAGTCAGAACAAGAGCTAAGATATGATTAAAGTGGTGGGTGGACTCATTTACATTTTGAGCAATTTTACTGATATGCTAATTAATCTAAAACATTAAACTCACTGCACACATTGAGAATCCCCTCTGTTTTAACACTAATTTAATGAGTTTTCAGAAAATGAAGGTTCAAAGAACGCTGACTGTTTTTAATATCCATTCCGTCAATATCACTTCATTTTTTTTCTTTGATTTTGCATATTTGCTGTGCATTATCACGTACCACATAGTCTCTCTCTCTCTCTCTCTCTCTCTCTCTGTGTGTGTGAGTGAGAGAGAAGGAATAATTGTTGTTAAAAGCCACTGGAAGCCTGACTGCTGTTTTTTTATGAGGACTAATTAGACAATTAGCTGAAACTCATTAGATTCACTTTATGTTTCAGAAAAGATTATTATGGTTGATAAACAAGTGTGATCATGGGGTGCTAACTGAATTGTGAATTCCATATGCAATCAAAAATTCCAGAGTGAATAAATGCATTTTGTATGTTATTATATAGTGACATGTTGCTGTTCTGTTACTGCTGGCAGCATTGAATAAACAAGCAGTGCATGTCCTCGTGCACATGCAGACCCTGTGCTGACTGTATCCTTTTTTATGAATGTCATCATTTGATATGGGGCCAGTGTGCAGCACATCTTCCTTTTCCTGAGAACTCACAATGTTTTAAATGCCGAGAGTGTTTTGAGTTTGCTGTCACTAATTTGCAGTGCAGACAAAAGGTTTTGGCATCATACTGAGCCACACATTCTATCCATTGTTTAATTTTACTTTCCCGTTTTGTTCAAACTTTTGTACCATATTTGCTGTACAGATTCTGGAACAATGTTTAGAAATATGAATGTTGTAAAGGTTTTGAAACATTGCAAAACAGTGTTTTGACATTGCCATCGCTAACTTGCAGTATGGACAGAACGTTTTGGTATTGTCTTGAGCCATACATCCTAACCTTTCTTTAATTCTACTTTTACTTTCTGTTTATTTCATAACATACATATTTTAACATAACATATTGGGACATTACATTCTGTGTTTTGCAGTTGTGAATCTCATGCCGTCTGGCGGTCCATGACTCACGCTAGAGGTCAGTTTCAGCAGAGTTCCAGTGTCAGGAGCTCAGCACTCACAGTGTAAACACATCTCATGACGTATGGACAATAAGACAACATCAGGGCACAGCAGAAGTCCATCACAGGTGCTACACCTCCTCTAGATAACCCTTTCAACTTGGGAGAGCGTATAATCATCATAATCACCCGTGAACTCGCTAAATTAATGCCATCCACATCCTTGCTTTGCCATTGTTTACATGTGCTGTGAGACAGCGGAACTCTGCTGGCACCGCGGTGCATTCTGGAAAGCGCAGGCGGCCGCCAGGGGCATCATAGGAAATGCTGAAACACAGAATATTTCACATGTACTGCCTAACAATGTTCCAAATTCTAGGTGTTACATAGGATTTGATTCAGTGAGAAATAGTGTAATGAATTTGCTATTACTAATATGCAGTACAGGCAACAAGTTTTGGTATTACCCCCAGCCCCACATTCTATCCATTCATTAATTCTGGCTTTTTGTTGTATATTTCATTCCATATTTGGGATATGAACTCTGAAGCAATGTTCGGAAGTATGGGTGTTGCAAAGATTTTTAAACATTGGGGAGATAAACAAGTGTTTCAAGTTTGCCCTCGCTAATCTGCAGTACAGAAAAAAGTTTTGGTATCATCCCCAGCCACCATTCTATCCATTCCTTAACTCCAGGTTTATGTTGCCATTCTGTGTAGACTCCATAACAATGTTCCAAAACATGGGTGTTGCAATTTCAGTGCACTTAGACATAAACAGTGTTTTAAATTTACCATCACTAATTTGCAGTGCAGATGAAACGTTTTGGTATCATACCCATCCATTGTATTTTATCTGTTCTTTAATTCCTGTTTTACTTTCCCACTTTGTTGTATATTTCATACGTGAAAGCATGCGCTGCAACCAGCAGGTGGCTAACACATCAACGCAATATTACATAGGCAACACAAAGTTGGTTCTTTGATTGATGTCATTAAAATTTACTACCGTCTAATGACTTCATCCTCATTATGTGCTCTTTTAAACTGGTGAGATACTACAAGATGATAGCATTTATTGTTTTTTGAGTTACTCCCTACACAGTCTGGCTGGGTGGACTAACTCACCCACTCATTTACAGATTTTATGTACAAGCCCTGTGCTGGTACCTGAACAGCGAATTGCACAAAGGGACACCTTTAATTAGGGTGTTTTATAATGTTTAATATCTTAATTTGTGCAGACATTCTGTATTATATTTCACTGGTAAATGATTCACAGCTGAGATTTTTTATTGTTGAACACTTTGCACACTTGTGTGGTTTAGGAATTCCCAAAATCATCCTGTAAAGCAGGTGAAGCAGAGCAGAAGTAAACGCTGCTATAGCGCCGGTTCACTGCAGACATACTGTTTAAGTGCAGTAAATTCATTTGAGCTAGGAACCATCATTTCTGTGTTCATCACTGAGTGAATTTGCTCTTCACTGTGGATTCGGGCAGGGTTTAAGCAACTGAAGTGGTTGGTTGCAGAGTTCAGCTTGTGCTGATTCATTAAGGACTGATTGCTTCTGAGCATTCAGGTCATTTCCCAGCAAAAGTAATGTATAATTTATTAGAAGTTTTCATTCAGAACAATTTAGAATAGATGTAGTAAAGTAAAGGCCCAGTCACTGATCGATTGACAATGTGATAATATGTTAGAGATCAAACCTCAAACTGTTGGGATAGAGTATCTGATCAGTGGATTATCATCTTTTTTTGCAAGTGCCACTGTACAAATAAATATCCATTAGCCTCTGAAATTACGTTTACTCTATCGAAGAAACATTACCACTTTGAAATGTATACCAAGTTCATGATTTTATTCTTTTTTCCCTCCCAAACCTTCCAACCCGAGCAAAAACAAACAATTCTAATTACATGTACAGATTTTTTTAAGTTTCTCATTTTATTTATTTATTTATTTCCCCCATTGTTACAACCTATACCAGATTGGTGCAGATTAGTATAAATCATTGTTTTTTAAATATATGCCTTATTATGATACAAACAACACTGACCTCTAGTGGCCACTAGTACTCTAAAATTACAAACAAGTATTCCAAAGCAATTTGATAGGCCTGTCTTTATTTATTTTATGTTATGGTTACTGAGCATGATTAAGGATCCCACCATGGCCACAAATAACTTCCTCACCTGTATCTATCAGTTTTTATGGTTTATGATTTTATGGTTATTTACAGACATTTTAAGGACTCACGGACTCACTCAGGTATTCTTTTGTCCTGTTAATCACAGATAATACGCTGCATTAACTGGAAATTGTAGGAGACAGATGTTGGCATTTGGTGAGAAAATCTGGGTCATGTGACACCAAAGGTTTCTGGGTTATAGGCCCTGAATTATCCTGGTCTCCCTGACACATCCTGTACAATTGAGCTAGTTTTAGTCTTAAAATGTGTTAAACAGTTTTTCAAAAATAATCACTGATTTTGACAGCAATCAGGCTGTTTCAAAATAAGCATCTGCTTGTCCACATGACCATGAAACCAGCTTATCACTGGCTGATAAAATATGATGAGTAAAAAGACAGAATTTTAAAAGGGTGAGTATTTGTAAGACCTTTTCTGTAGTGTGACAGTGCCCTCTGTCGGCAGGTATGTGTCATTACTCTAGTGCAAAGAAAAAAGATTTAAGGTTTCTGTGCATCTGAACGGCCACGACTGTCTCTGCATACTAAAAGGTCTGCAGGGTTGCTTATTTTGTGATACTGCGACAATTTAAAATGAACTTCATAACTAATTAATTGTCGAACATCTTAACCTTATTGCCTCAGTTATTAAATGCACTGTATATTTATTTGATACAATGCAGAGGATGGTTAATTAATGTTATTGTTTTTCAGTTTCCACTACAGCTATATTTAATAGAGGTACTTTCACAACAGCATGATAGAAAGTTGGCTTAAAGCTACAGTGTGTAGGATTTAGGATGGTTTAGTAGCAGAAATGGAATATAGCGTCATATCCATCTGTTATTTTGTGTATAATTACCTGCAACAATGGAGCAATCAATGTGTTTTCATAAGTTTAGAATGAGCCCTTCATGTCTGCAAGGCAGCGAGTCCCCTCATGGAGGTCACCATGTTGCACCACCGTGTTAATACAGTAGCCCAAATGGGACAGACTTGCTCCATTTTTTTGTATTTTCCAGTGCAGCTGGAAGACTGAACAAAAAAAGAGGAGAAATCAGTGATTGCTCCCTCTACACTGTGCAGACTTGTTTGCTGGTGCAAGCAAACAAGTCTGAAAATCCCCATTTTTGTGAATTGGAGGATTATGCATATTGTTTGTCACAAGACAAGGCAAGGGAACATGAATGCCCAATTCCAAAGAAAATAAAGCATGAAGGGGAAACATAATCATGACTTGCAATGAAATAATACAATCTACAACTTCCCCACTAGATGACACTAAATCCCACATACTGTAGCTTTAAGGTAACAAGGTAGATGACACTCAACAAATGGGTAATCTACACTAACTCATGGCACCCTGGGCAAACTTACCTTTGGCATCTGATACATTTCTGCAGAAGGCTTTTACAACGTATAAGTCAGTGATTTTGACCTTTGACCTTTTAACTTGAGGTTACTGTGCCTAACACACTTACCAAGTTTGGGGTCAATCATGCAATTAGGAAAGAAGTTATCACGCTCACATTTTTACAAAGTATGTTCCAGTGACCTTGACCTTTAACGCCAAAACAATCGGCTTCTTGGAGTCATTATGTGTTATGCATATATGAAATGTGATGGCAATCGGGCCAGTACAACTGAGGCTATCTCACACAAGTGACCAACATAGGCGGTGCCAGGGGGCGCTAGAACTTCACCTGGATTTGTCATAGCACCCTCACAGCACCCCCAAGAAAATAATTTCTCATTTATTATTTGAATTTAATTTCATCCCATGTTTTTAAGGCCTTGTCTACACTGAAACAGAACTTCTTCCATACAATCTTTTTCTTTGTCATTTTCAAAAAGTGTTCCATTCAAGAAACGTCTCCGTTCTCATAGATCCAGTGAAACCGCGTGAAAATGCTGTAATACATATGCCAGGCCTGTATGTAGCGCTGTAACACTTCTACAAAATCTCTTTATTAGAAAATAAAATTCCTTATCTCAAAATTTTTTTAAAACCCTAGATTTTTGTGGCTCGGCTTCTTTATTCGGACCAATTTGATAGATTCCAAGGAACCATTTGCAAATATTGGTCCATTGTAAGTAATTTTGTTAACTAATCAACAAATTGATGAAAAGGCCACTTTTTTGAACATTTGTTGCATTCTCAGTTCAGGTCTGGGAGCATGTGCTGGTCAAGGTGAATAAATATTTCCTTGCCAGCAAAGGCACTGGTTTCCACAGCCCTACTCAACACCCAGCCCATGGAAACAGGGAACAGTATAGGAGCCAGAAGACATCCCTGAGGAACACCAGAGACGCTGTCCCTGCACTGCACAGCACTCACAGCACACTGGTTATGATGTCCACCAATGTCTTGGGGATCCAGCAAATTTTCGGGATTTCCCAGAGAGCAGCCGGTTCAATTAAATCACATGCTTTGTGAAAATGTAGACTGCAGAGAATAATCTTATTTTCTCAGTACTGAAGTGTGTGTGTGTGTATGTGTGTGTGCCTAATCTGAATGAGAATTACAATCACAATTATTCAGCAATGAGAGCGTGAGGTCAACATCACGTGTCATCGGATGTGAGGAGAAGAGCAGGAGTGATGAATGAGGAGAGCGGGACCATTTATTTGTGTGTGTGTGTGTGTGTGTGTGTGTGTGTGTGTGTGTGTGTGTGTGTGTGTGTGTGTGTGTGTGTGTGTGTGTGTGTGTGTGTGTGTGTGTGTGTGTGTGTGTGTGTGTGTGTTCATACAGGAGAACAGGGAAATGTGATCTTTCTGTTAGAGAGAGGGTGCTGAGCTGGAGAGAGAGAGGAAGGGAGGGAGGCAGAGCGAGAAGGAAGTGGACAAACAGTACACGATACAGTGAAATGCACAGACGAGAAGAGAGGAGGAAAGTGAGAGTGAGAAGAGAAGAGAGGAGAGGAGCGACAGCAGGTAGCAGGATGACAGAAACAGTGAGAGAGAGGATGATGCTGAATGCCTAGATGAGAAGATACTGTGGCAGATAGAAAGATGAGAGCTGATCAGGTGGATGTCAGGATTTAGGTGTGTCCTTTTTGTGTTGGAGGTTTCATTCATGTGAGCGTTTTGCTGCAGAACAGGTCAGACTCCCCTCCCCTGTAACTCCAGGGGGAAGCGACGGATCACACTGCTCGGCAGGACGCACGTCCGTGTAAACAGTCTTTGTGTGTGTGAAAAGCACATGTGCTTCAGTGTGGAGTGTCTCCGGAGGGATGCGACATGAAGGTGAGCTGTTCTCTCTCTCAGTCTGACAGCTGTTACGTGTTCGTGTCTTAATCACAGAGGCGATCTTTTAACTCTAAAGCCACGCTGTGATGCTCCGGCAGTACTACAGCATCTGTCTTCTGTCCTGCTGGTATTGTGATGATACCTTGTTCTCGACTTGTGTCCTGGAGATGATAAAGGGACCATGTTCTTGTTGGAAATATCAGATGTTCTGATTTTTATCAAGCTAAAGTTTTTTTCTGATATATTGCAAGATTTAAATACAGTTCAGGTTTTACTGGATAGTGAGAATTTGTACATTTTGTTGAAATTATTGGAAGCTTTTCTAGGTTTCCATGTGTGCCTGCTGCTGTGACAGCTGACTAATGAAGTCTGGTGATTCAGAGCTCTTGATTGGCTGAGCACACCTGACTTAATTAGCAGCAGGTGGATGGAGACGCACCTGCATTTGGATTCATGAGGCCACTGGACCGATGTGTTTGTTGACGCTGATACCTTTGCAGAGAATGACCGTGTAAGTCTTTAGGGTTGCAGTGCTTTCCTGTCTTAAAGTTTGGCTGTGGGACTTGGACGCTAACCAGTGATCTAAGGCAAAGACTGGATGTCTTTGACAGTCTTGTTGGAGGATTCTCGGGAACCGCTGGAATGACAAATCTGCAGTTATATCAAGTACAATAGGAGAAATACCACTTAGATTGTGAGGAAATGCCAGCTAAAACATTTTGGACATACAGTATGGACATCCAGTATGGTAGATAGGAGGTTATGTTTGATAGATGGGAAATGATCATTGTGTGCCATCCAGGATCTAGGGCAGATTTATAGTGCGGCAGATGTGGCAATGTGTTGCGCCAGCACAGACTTCCAGGCATGACTTGACTTGGACAAGGGAAGGTTTGAAAAGGTTCTCCAGGACCACTGCTGTAGGGTATAGTATAGTGGGGCATGATACTGACTTGATCATGAGTATTCCTTTCATTCAACCAATTCTTTGCTGCATATTTGTTTTATACATTTTATGACAATACCGCCTTTGTGTGAGGTCGCAGCTCTTTTAAGCTCCGGTCTCATTTCACTAGATATACTTGTCAGAAGGAATATGGTCAATAACCATGACAAACCAGTGGATCAAGATCATGGATGACCACGAATGTGATCTAGCATGTGGCTTGATGATGTAACGTGCCAGACTTGTACCATGTTAGATGTGTAAAAACTGTAGTTTAACTTTTATGTTTCCAATAAATCTCCCGGTGATGTCACAGCATGCACGACAATGTTACAGGTTCCACAGAAATGCAAGAGATTCTCCAAGTTGACAATGAAAAAAAGAAGCTTCAAACTTCTTGAGTTAAAACTACAACATGACACAATATGCATCCTGGAAGGTGATGGGGTTGAATCTGTATCTATACATTGGAAAACCTTAGAAGGTCTGAGAGGATGTTCCTGATGAACCTGGATATTGCATCATTATGTCGTGGTATTCGTTTCCCTATATAAGCATTCATTTGACACAAGATCATTCTAGAGGTGGCCAAAGGTCCATTGGGGAAATATGCTGCTAAAACACGAGGTAATATTTGTGAAATGATTGTAAAACAAATTTATAACTTCTCTGCAGCTGCATTCATATGCTTCTTTGCCGCTGCGAAAATATGTTTGTGGGAATTGCTGGCATTAGGTCACTAACAAGTTGATTTATGTATTTTCTAGACTATAAGTTGCATTTGTCCAAAGATGCATCATGAAAGGGAAAAAACATATATGAGTTACACCAGTCTTTAAGTTGCATTTATTTTGGAAATGTGATGCTACTGCTTCATGCCAAAAGAAACCAAATTAATTTAATCTGTGCATTATTTTGTTGTACAAGGAAAACAGAACTAAAAGTCAACTGCTTCTTGTCGTCACTGCACAGATGTTTTCATCTGTTCAGTGGCCCTCTTCACGAAAAGTTCACTCACTAAATATTATTAACATTGGAAAATCGTTTGTACAACATAGGTAAAAGATAACAGGCTTACTGTAACTTAGTGATGCTGTCCTGCTTGTTGCTGTTTTTGTTGTCTCACACAGTTCAAACAAGTATTGTGTTGAGTAGAATGAAAGCTATATTCCCTCATTTTATTCAAGAACACAGCCTTTCCGTTTGAGAGCATGATTTATTAAATTCACTTAGTTCAATTCAATAAATTTAAAGTCTAAATTTTTTAAGATGCAGAACATTTTCCATTCAGGACTTCTACTTCTGAAAAATAAACTCTGCTGGAACTTCATTTGGTCCCACTCCAAATATCACAGTGTTAAATCAACTCCATGCTGTGAATGGCTATTATTGCAGTTGAAAAACTTCATTTGACAAGACGATAGAGCTGATTTTACACTATAATAAAGGAGTATTAACCTCGCTTGCTCGGTTAATAATTTGTTTATTATATGGCTGTTTGGAGCTGTGTTTTTCATCTTTTGATGGTCTTCATTTTGCATGTCCACTTTGAGCTTGTTTGCTGTTAATTCCTCCAATTCAAACTCGTCAGTGTAATAAAATTCACTCGGAGAATGGTCTTCATTGCTCATAATTTCTTTGTTCTCTTTTTGTTTTATTTTGCACCATGAAAATTGTAAACAAAGCTGCAAATCTAATACGTGATCCAGGCCATTTGTGATGGTAACGGTCTGGGAAAATATCAGACCGTAAATCAGCCAATCAGAGTGCGCATACTGTGACTGTGCACATACTGTGATCCATTGTAGTCCCTGTATTACTCTGCAAAATTTGCTGTGTTCTTGGTTTATGGCTGTTGGCATCTATCTTAATGGTGCATTACCACCACGTTCTGCTCCAGATTGTGAGTCACAGTACCACATTCAGTATACAGCAGCAGTTTCCCACACAAGACAACTGGTATCAACTGGTGACTATAGATGATAGTGCAGTATGTTTTTTTTTTCATATATATAAATTGCTTCAGAATACAAGTCACAGGACCTCCCAACCTAGAACTAAACAATAATAATATGATAATCCCTGTGATTTATAGTCTGGAAAATATGGTATATTGTAGTGTCAGCCGTCACTGACTCACCTGAAGTATGTCAGTCTGTGCGTATAATTTTGGGTGATCAACCAGGGAATAGTTGTCGCTAATTTCTGCTTCCATGTGAATAGAAATATCTTGAAATTTATGCTCATTTTGGAAAGTGATGTAGGAGTAGAACAAATACCGTACATGAGTCTCAGTTGTTGAATTGACTTTTTTGATTTTGCCATCCTGCTCTTAAGCATCACTTACGAGTACGGTATTCTGTTTGCATGCTGATTCAATTGGCAATTTACTTGTTATAATTATTCACTTCTAACCACCAATTTAAAGCTACAGTGAGTAGGACTGAATGTCATATAGTGGTGAGGATGTAGATTGCATTACGACGTCATTGGTCGCAATTTTGATTCTCTTTATGTTTTCACTTCTTGGGTGACGGGGGTTCATGCTGCCCTCTTGTGATAAACAATACGTGTGATCCCCTTCTCAACTGTACACTAATGAACAGACGGTTATTAATGCTATATCTCATTACTGCTAATAAACACATCTAAATCCTACATAGTGTATCTTTAAGTACTAAAATGAGCGGAACTCATATGATTTTGCATCCAGGCTCGTCGCAGCATGGCTTCATACTCGCTGATATAACTCTTCCTCCTGAGCAGTGCAGTCTGAGGCTACAGGTGCACGCTGGGGCAGAGATATGAAACTCTAAGCCAATGGTCTGAGTGCAGCGATTTTTCAATATGCTGATGCACAGTTGCTATTCATAACTTCAGCAGGAAGTAGGAGGAGAATTTTCATGCTTGTAAAGATGATATGTAAAAGCTGTATTAGGTTGGTATTATTTCAGACACGGTATATCATAACTGGGAAGCGTGACACAAGCTCGCTCGTGTAGTTTCATCTGATCTTGTTGTTATGTGTGTGTCAGTTAATCAATTGTAAAATATCAGTTTAATCACACCTCATAAATGCTTCCAGTTAATTAGGTAAATAAATCTCCTGCACACCATCAAATTACTCTTTAACTGTATGACTTTGTTTTTCTGACATGATGAACACAAAAACAGTTTACTGAACACAGCTAAACTGCAAGACTACCAATATTAAAGGTGTCACCCCCTTTGATTTTCAACAAAATTATTATTAACTAGAAGCATCCAGAGAGTGCAAACCTCCGCCAAGGCCATAGGGTCACTGACGTCACATGGAATACCCTTTGGCAAAGAGACTTATTCCACGTCGTTTCACGCATCTACTGTCATGTTTCAGATTCAGTGGTTAACCCTCTGGTGTCTGAGGGCATTTTTTTGGAAAGTTCACTCGCCTGGCATAAATGTTTTATTATTGCTGTTAACAGCTCTCCCTGCATCCCACAATCAAGTTTTATATCTCTTTTTTTCAGGACAACCTGTTCTTTCAAAATATATATGCTATAGTTGCATTTATAAGTGTAATAAAGGTTTATAATCAGAAATAAGAAAGGAAAAAGTAAAGTGGAAAATAATTTTCCACACACATTTATTCAAAACACACAGCAAACTATAATAAACAATTGTTTTGACACTTTATAAAGGTAATTTGGGCTATTGTGTGAAAGACTGTACAACAAACAGGTTCAAACAATAAACACAATTGCACATTTTGAACAATATATACAAAATGGTCTATGCGTTTTGTTTGTCTTCATCTCAAAGCAATTTCTGTCTGTTGTTACACAAAGGTCACATTACAAACTTCTACTATGAAGTTGATTGTGTTTGTTCTCTCCTGCTCTGAAAGCAACATTCACACTTCGAGGCTCATTCAGTTTGAGGAGCGGCCCCTCCCCCCTCGCCCCATTGATATGGTAAACAGTGCTTTACACCGGCGCGAGAAAGCTTGCCACAGGCTTATCCAGTAACATTCACAGGAAAACTAGTCAAGCAATCCTGATATTCACACACTGTTTTAGCATGCGAGATTGTATGAAAGGCTCTCCATCTGCTCCGTCTGCTCACTTTCACTTTCGCTGTGCGTAATGGCAAAGGGCGCATTGGAGCAGCCAGGGGGCTATTCAAATGGGCCAATTAGTAACACATCACTCCTAGAAACAAGCTTTGGTGTGTCACGTGAGGTGAATCTGCCCTACGATTGGACTTTGGAAAACCACGTGATGGTGAACCAATTGGACACTCACATTGTTCACGTCATCACCCAGCTTCTATGAGGAGTACAAAGATGGTGGACAGTGGCTCGAAAGTCCACGGAGTTAACTTTTCAGCAAAAAAAAGTAAGTTTCTGTCTCATATTAAAAAGTAATTTTAGTAATTTAGTAAAGCTTGGTCTCAGCTGTCGTATATGATGGCGTCGGCCCCAGAGAGTTAAACCCTTAGATCTTCAGCAAATGTATTTATAAAGAGAAACTGTGTGAACTACACAAGTTTTTTGTATTTACTAATAACAAGTTTATTCAATGAGGAGAAACAAATGCTAAATTATTGTTGTGTCGTAACTTAATTTTTGTTCAGCCTTTGTGAGCTGTCTTCATGAAGTTAGATGCAAAAATGTTGAAATTGGCCCTATCCTGCAATGATAAAGAATCCTTAAAAAAAATTACTGGATCCGGATCATGTTCTGGATCATTACCAAAATGTAATGACTTCTAAGTTAGGCCAAGATACACCCCTGGTAAAAATTTCATTGAAATCCGTTGAGGATTTTTGAGTAATCCTGCTAACAAAAAAAAAAACAACCAACCAACCAACCAACAAACAAACGGACACGACCGAAAACATAACCTCCTTGGCAGAGGTAATAAATAGTTATTATGATGTACAGTGGTCCCTCGTTTATCGCGGGAGTTCCGTTCTAAAAATAACCCGCGATAAGCGAAATCCGCGAAGTAGTCAGCACTATTTTTTGCAATTATTATAGATGTTTTAAGGCTGTAAAACCCCTCACTACACACATATACACTTTTCTCAAACAGGCATTAACATTTTCTCACTTTTCTCTCCTGTGTAAACACTCTCTTTTTCCTTCTGGGCAAGAAGATTATAAACAGACACACGCAGAACTCTCCCTTCGCTCACTGCCTCCAGAGGTGCAGATGCGGGACCCGCAAAGAATCCAAGTCCTCTCTCGGTGGCCACGGAGCTCTGCAGCTGCGGTCAACATCCGCATCAAAACAGCGAGCGTAGTCTCTGGACCTGTTGCCAGATTTGGCGCAGCTCCCCACAACAGACGTAGACTGCTGGGGGGTTCCCATGATGCACTGTTTCTTTCTCTTTTTGCTCTGTATGCACCACTCTGCATTTAATCATTAGTGATCGATCTCTGCTCCCCTCCACAGCATGTCTTTTTCCTGGTTCTCTCCCTCAGCCCCAACCAGTCCCAGCAGAAGACTGCCCCTCCCTGAGCCTGGTTCGGCTGGAGGTTTCTTCCTGTTAAAAGGGAGTTTTTCCTTCCCACTGTAGCCAAGTGCTTGCTCACAGGGGGTCGTTTTGACCATTGGGGTTTTACATAATTATTGTATGGCCTTGCCTTACAATATAAAGCGCCTTGGGGCAACTGTTTGTTGTGATTTGGCGCTATATAAAAAAAAAAAAAAAAAATTGATTGATTGATTGAACAGACAGGAGGGCAGTGTGAGTGGCCCGCTGCTGCATTTACAGAGCCCACAAGCATGCAAAATTGCACTAAGAAAAACTCTGCAAAACTGCAAGGCTGCGAAAGGTGAACCGCGTTATAGCGAGGGACCACTGTATCTTTATTTCTGTGCAATACCACTCACTGGATCGGTTCGCAGCCGAGTGTGAAGCAGCTGGGATGAGGATCAGCACCTCTAAATCTGAGGCCATGGTTCTCAGCAAGAAACCGATGGATTGCCTTCTCCGGGTAGGGAATACGGCCTTGCCCCAAGTGAAGGAGTTAGGGGACAATGGAGCGTGAGATTGGCTGGAGAATCGGTGCAACAGGGGCAGTATTGCATTCGCTCTACTATACTGTTGTGACGAAAAGGGAGCTGAGCCAAAAGATGAAGCTATCTATCGTCCAGTCTTCGTTCCTACTCTTACCTATGGTCATGAGGGATGGCTCAAGATTGAAAAAACTAGATTGTGGGCAAAAGCGGCCAAAATGGGTTTCCTCAGGAGAGTGGCTGGTGTCTCCCTTAGAGACAGGGTGAGAAGTTCGGTCATCCGTGGAGAGCTCAGAGTAGAGTCGCTGCTCCTTCACGTTGAAAGGAGCCAGCTGAGGTGGTTTGGGCATCTGGTAAGGATGCCTCCTGGGCACCTCCCTAGGGAGGTGTTCCAGGCACGTCCATCTGGGAGGAGACCCCGGGGAAGACCCAGGACTTATATCTCCACACTGGCCTGGGAAAGCCTCGGGATCCCCCAGTTTGAGGTGGTCAATGTGGCACGGGAAAGGATAGTCTGGGGTCCCCTGCTGGAGCTGTTGCCCCCGTGACCCGATCCCGGAAAAGCAGTTGAAGATGAGTGATGAGTGAGTGGGACTACATGGCAAATATGGTGTTTTTTTTTTCCGTGAGATCTTTCTAAAAAAAAAAAAAATCAAAGGACCCATTTGTGCACATGTGTAAGGACATTTATGCTACCTGCAATGAAAACTGGGAACTTGGAACTTTCAACTACAAAAAAATACAAAATGTTAATTTCTCTACCATCTCATTTTTGCAAACTAGTAAATCAAAACATTGTAACTGGAGTTGGCGTTAGTACAGACAACTGACACAACAGATGTGTGAGTGCTGTCTTACCTCTGCCACAGATATACAGCAAAACGTTCATATTAAATATGATCAGATTTTATGTAGAGTTCTTCCCAGTGGGGTATCTATTCACCCATGTTTGTTAATCGTGTCTATCACTTTCTTCGCCTTCAATTATTATATTTTTGGCATTTTCAATAACCGATGTACATTTCTTTGGCTCAATAATGCTGACACAGACAAAGTTTGCCATTCAAGATCCTCTTTGACATCATCACAGAAAGTGTGTCATGGTGTCCTGTTGCCGTATTTTAATCCACGAGTCAAATTTCAGAATTGTTTCCAGACAAGGCAAATTACAATCATATTGTTGATAGAAGATTGTGACTTCTTTATTTCAATGCTAAAGAACAAAATATAGTGGTGACAAAATCAATTTTCTAACTTAAATGGTATAAAATCAAAAGTGATTACACCTTTAATGTTTAAAAGACATTGTCTCAAATTAAGAATGAGTGAATTTTGGTTGTGAAAAGTAATGAGGTACCACAGATAGACAACCGTCATCTTCTCCATGTTACTAGGACTGCTTTTTACCATCTGCGAAATATAGCGAGGATCCGCCCCATCCTGTCTATGTCTGATGCTGAGACCCTGATTCATGCTTTTGTTTCTTGTAATGTTCTATTTTCAGGGTTACTACAGTCCAGCATTAGGGGTCTTCAGCTGGTTCAGAGCGCTGCTGCCAGACTTTTGACACGTAGCAGAAGGTTTGAACATATCACACCCATTTTGGCATCTTTGCACTGGCTCCCTGTCTCTGTGAGAGCAGATTTTAAGGTTTCGTTATTGACTTATAAAGTTGTTCATGGACTGGCGCCATCTTATCTGGCTGATCTGGTGGAACTTTACGTCCCGGCCCGGGCTTTGCGGTCACAGGATGCAGGACTTCTCTGTGTTCCCAGGGTGAATAAGAAGTCAGCGGGTCAAAGAGCTTTTTCTCATCGTGCACCTACCCAGTGGAACAGTCTTCCTGTGACCATGAGGCAGTCAGAGTCCGTGGACATTTTTAAGTCAAGACTGAAAAAACATTTTTATTCTCTTTCTTATGAATAGTTTTTTTTAAGCTGTTTTTATTCTTACTTCTGTTTTTAATTATGCATTTGATTTTTTAAATTCATTTTTAATTATTTATTTAAATTTTATGATTAACTGTTCTGTGTGAGGCGCCTTGAGATGGCTTTTGCTGTGATTTGGGGTATTATAAGTTAATTTAATTAATTTAAATTAAAATTATTATTCTTCCACACTCACCATCTACATGTCCTACCTCAGCATGTCCATAAACTTTCTCTTCTGCTTATTTTTTCTTCTCCTGACAGGTGGCTCCATCCTCAGCATCCTTCTCCCTATATACCCTCAGTCCCTCCTCTGTACATACCACTGTCGTCTCAATGTCGCTACTCTGGCTTTGTCTCCAAACTCAAAATCAGTGTCACTTGGCACTCAACACTCCACCATACAGTCCATGAGCCAACCACATTGTCAGTACCACTTAAAGGGCCACACACATGTATAATGGCCAACTCAGGAGGCAGCTACAGCCAGTCAATGAAGGATTACAGAGAGAGGGGTCAACATTTAAAAATGTTTCAATCACATTGAAAAGTATACAACATTAATTATCTGATCATTCAAATTCCAAAAAAGGTATAACTTTCACTCTCTATGACTGAATTATTTGGAGTTTTGAGGTAGAAATAACAAAAATGTGACAACAGACAGTTTTAGTTTGTACAGGGGTCAAAAGTTAAGTTGCTCCAATTTTGGAAAAAGTGATGCAACTTATTGGTTGAGCTAACAGAATTAATAATGGAATAGCTTTGACCATGATGAATGCTCTCCAAAGTAATAGTTCCTGGGAACTTTAATTTCTTTTTTGTGTGTGTTTTGGCTCACTTCAGCAGCACAAAGGAACTCTTGCCACCATGATGGTTGGAAAAATCTGTTTGTTTTGTTGTTGTTATTGTTTTGTTTTTGTGTTTGTGTTATTTGTCTTTGTCAATGTCTTTTAATGCAACTTTGTAGTACTTTGCCCAAGACAAATTGCCTCTTGGGGACAATAAAGTTTATTCAATCAATCAACCAATCAATTATCACATGGGATGTATTTTGGCAAGGTTGATTCCAGCACACAGCAGCCGGGTGAGAGGATTTTAATCACAGGCTGAGGTCTAGTTCCATGCCCAGGTCGGTGTTGTGAAACACTCCTGGGCCATTGTTGGAGGTGAGATTCATGGTAATTAATGCTGTCACGGCCTGGCACAACAGTTCCATGTCATATCTTCTACAGAGTTAGAAGGTGATCATATATTACAGCGGTGAGATCCATTCAGCTCCGAGCCTGATGTGTGCAATGACGCGTTACTGCACACCATGGAGAGGTGCAGCTGCGAGTGGTGTATGGAGATATGGTGGCGACGATATTATTTGCGTTGCCCATGGGGGAGGAATGGACAAATATCTGCACTGTAGGGTCTATTGTGGATATAACAGCCTGTTCAGATTTGCAGTGGCGTGCACACAGTAGTGCACAGTGCTTTTGGTTTGAAGAGTGCCACATACATTTCAACAGTTCCTTT
Organism: Thalassophryne amazonica; assembly: GCF_902500255.1. Lineage (NCBI taxonomy): Eukaryota > Metazoa > Chordata > Actinopteri > Batrachoidiformes > Batrachoididae > Thalassophryne > Thalassophryne amazonica. The sequence goes on along the minus strand of NC_047115.1, from coordinate 19,993,223 downwards.
GCACTCCGGGAGGGGGGCATTATTATACGTGGCACGTGCAGGTTATACCGGCAGGCTTTACCGTGCCAGATCCATCTTGAGGTTCCCTTGTATGCGCTCAAATCATTTGGGATCCTGTTTTTCCACCATCAGAATATGTAAATTGCAGTTAGATGGTCCTCAGATTGCACATGGATCGCCGTCGGATAGGTGTCCCATCTCGATGGTGACAGGAGGATTTTGAACATGTGCATCACACTCTGGGCCACCGGCTGATTTTGACCAACTGTGTGGACTTCCGCAGATGGCTGTCAGAATGTTTTGGAACTGAAATCCAACACTTTTCGGATATGTGCCGATTCATCATTCTGATGCCATTCTGTGTGATTCTGGCTGTGTGTGACGGGGGTATCAAACAAGGTCATGTCCATTGGATTTTATGACATATTGAAAGTTACCCCCTAATGTGATGCAGTAATTAACCATCCTTCATTAATTTTTCATTGACCCTTCCCTGCCACCCTGGGATGGTCACTATACATTGTTGCGTAGGCTACGGTACACTGCGGCTGGATTGAAAGTGTTGTTTAGTTCCCTTAAATGGCACCGATTAGGTCAGAATTGGCTTCGGGCTCGTAGACTAGTACCCCAAGAACCACCTAAGACAGGTACTAAAAAAGTCTCCAGGAGTTTCATCATCATTTCTTCTGAAAATCAGGTCAGACTTGCTGAAAAGCACTGTTAGTACAGTTTGTCCCATATGGAGAGTCTCTGTGAGCTCACACAGGAGCTGTAAAGTCATTTTTGTTAACACAAAGCTCAGCTTTTTCCACCTCAGTCCAAGCTGTCAGTAGCTGTGAGTGGTGTCCATGTTTGGGATGAGTCAGTAATTACTGCACACTACATGACTCAGTACCTGCACAGATTACAAAAGCTCAGGCGATGTTTTCAGTATCATCCCGTTTGTAAATCTTTAAAGGTAAGATGTCCACACAGTCACCTACTGTGAGATGTGAGACATTGATCAGCGTCTGACCTATTACACGCTGACTGCTTCTCTGGGTGGGCGACAGAGGGGGAGAAGCGAGAGAGTTAGGGACGGGAAAGAAAATCAGAAAGAGTGAAGAGAAGGACGACGAGAGCTGTGGCAGGAGTCTTGCTCGATGTGGTTTGTAAAGAGAGAAGCGTCGATGTGGCTTCTTGTCATTCTGCTCACAGACAGCATCAGTATGCTGCGTGCACGGACACATGTTCACACACAAGCTCTCAGACCACATGTGCACAACGCCTCCAGACAGATGAGTACAAAACACCTGACATGGTAACCATGGTAACCAAACCAGTGACTCCTTCATCCTGGTTAAAAACAACAAAAAAACTAAACAGTGGAAGGGATCCTGCTGGACCTCAGTCCTGTTTATCAGAACTGTTCACAACAATTGTCAGAATTTGAAGTATGTCATTACATTTGCAGTCATCTGAAAGATGCAGCGGTGCACTTAAGCCGTGAACACACAACATCCATGTTAAGTAGCACCTAAGCCTTATGGGTAGCAGAGAGGAGGGACAAAAAACATGGCAAATGTCACTGCAAGTGTCTGCACTTAAATATTGTTGTTGGGAAATTACTGAAATGGCCTAAAATCACAGATGTGTGTGATCATGCCATCTCTTTGTGGATGCATTCATCTTCATCTCACACATACACACACATATATATATATATATATACATATATATATATATATATATATATATATATATATATATATATATATATATATATATATATATATATATATATATACACATACAAGGTCTGTGAGAAAAGTATCCAACCTTTTTATTTTATGCAAAAAATATATGGATTTGATTCATATGTTTTTACGTCAGCCAAGCTTGAACCTTCGTGCGCATGCGTGAGTTTTTTCACGCCTGTCGGTTGCGTCATTCGCCTGTGGGCAGGCTTTGAGTGAGCACTGCTCCACCCCTCTCGTTGTTGTTTCATTGTTAGGAAATGGCGGAATGATTTGGGCTTTGTTCCATCAGAATTTTTTCAGAAACTGTTAGAGACAGGCAGCTGGAAACCATTCGGAAAATTCATTTGGCTTTTGGTGAAAATTATATGGGCTTCACAGAGATTACGGAGTGTTACTACCGCTTTAAGGACGGCCCACAATGGCGCATGGCGCGCCGCACTCCGAGCCGCGATCGACAGGCAGAAACGACCATTTCATTTCTAAACAGATGGCTGGATGGATCCGAGACCATCGTGTGCAATTTCTCTGGTTATCACAAGAGCTGGACATCAGCCATTTTCCGGCAGATTTCACTTTTTTCAAGAGATTTTGTCATGGAAAGCTGCGCGGAGGCTTCGCGCGTCACGACGGATTCGCTGATGGACCGAGACAAAGAACACCTCCGTTTTGGAGTGTCAGAGGACAAGTTGGGACATGCCTATCTCAGCTTTCAGTGGCTTACCAGTCGAGTGAGTATAAGAGAAATTGTGGAGAGCTGGGCAAAAAAATATATACGAGGGCTGTCAATAAAGTATAGGTCCTTTTTATTTTTTTCAAAAACTATATGGATTTCATTCATATGTTTTTACGTCAGACATGCTTGAACCCTCGTGCGCATGCGTGAGTTTTTCCACGCCTGTCGGTGATGTCATTCGCCTGTGAGCACTCCTTGTGGGAGGAGTCGTCCAGCCCCTGGTCGGAATTCCTTTGTCTGAGAAGTTGCTGAGAGACTGGCGCTTTGTTTGATCAAAATTTTTTCTAAACCTGTGAGACACATCGAAGTGGACACGGTTCAAAAAATTAAGGTGGTTTTCGGTGAAAATTTTAACGGTCTTTAATCCAAAAAACATACGTTGTGTCTCACAGTACACAATAAAAATAACAATTCAAAGAACTCAAAAATAATAATTCTCAGTATCAATTCAAACTGTACAATTAGAGTATTATGGCACATTAATGCAGTAACTTGTTCAACCTTCACTCACTTCTGAGTTTTCCTAGTTTTGGCAGAAGTTTTGGAGCTATTGATAATCTCTGTTTTCAAATTCTTGGTCACCTTAAAATCCTTACAAATGCATGTTTACTTCAAGATTAATTTCTGACTACAATACATTTTTAAGTTATACTTTTCTCAGATTAGAAAACTTTTCATTCAAATCATTTTAATTAAAAAAAGATTCTTTAGAATTCTTTGATGTTCATCTGTAAATTAAAATGATAACTTATCTGTTTTTGTTGAGATAATTTCTTGATTAACATAAGAACAGTGTGCATTTGTTTTTAGACAAATAAAATAGCATGAAAAGTAATGTGTACATTTTTAAGTCTAGTAGATTCATTCAGCAAATGTTTGTTTCTGATGTGGGACAAGAAATATATTTCTTAAAATAAAACAAAGAAATATACTTGATAGTAAAAAAAAAAGAAAGAAAAAAAATTAAAAGAAAAAAATCTAACTTACTTAAAGTTGAGACTTTTCTTGCAGTACGCACTAACAATGAAAAAACTGTGTACCTTTATTTGGTAAAAATAAAAATAGGTTGAACAATTTACGAATGTAAAACTTTTACTCAGCTAGACAGTGAATGATTCAACATCCTGCAGCTAAAAGCTAACGTTAGCTGATAAAATTCAGCAGAGCACCAAGTCCACCTATAATTTTTTCATTACTCACTCACCTCGGATAAATTTGTAGTAGCTTCGTTGCTCAAACTCATTAATCTTGTGGCTTTGACTCGCAGACTGAGTTAAACTCTCGTCTGAATGCTAACGGCATTAGAATTTTTAGCTTCACACATTAGCTCCAATTAATGTATGATTACTGGAAAAACAAAATGCAACTCATAACATTTAATGTCCACAACAAAGTAAACCATTAGGAGAATGGCCGTGCAGTCCCCAAAAATATGACTTAATAAACCTACAAAAACTAAAACAAAATAACCCTTCTTCTTTGGCGCTTATTGCTGACTTACAAACCAACATGGAGCATTACCGCCACCATTGGTTTCAGCATGGAACTGATTCTGACATATATTATCAAAAATAACCTGGAAATGTTCCCCGCATGAGTAAAAACATGGATTTCCGGTAATTTCTGGAAAATTTTCATCACTGGTTTGCACTATACAGTACCAGTCAAATGTTTGGACACACTTTCCCATTCAATTCAACTAGCACTACCACTAGTACTAATGCTACTACTATTATTACTGATGATGATAATAATAATAACAACAACAACAGCAGCAGCCATCTGAGATTTCTGATGTCCACCAATCCGGATCCAGATCACCTCCAAAATTCAGTGGAGTCTTCCATGCCCTAATATCTATCTGTGGTGCAAATTTGGCGAAAATCCATGAAGTGGTTTTGACGTAATCCTTAAAAGCCTATATAAAGTGAAATCTTGATCCAGAATCCAAATCCGGATCTGAACTGACCAAACTCCAAACTTTTGGTTGGTAATGTACTTCAATTTGTAACACTTTAAAATGCTCCATAAGCTACACTATAAGATACATTTGGGTTGTACATTATTGAACCGACATTTGGTTTTCACATTAATTATCAGTAAAATAACAATTTTTTTGATTAATTGTACGTTGCTGTGGTTGTCCACCTTTGTGGTTTCAAAGGAAGTAGGTCACACTGTGGAACTGTGACATCTTATATAGACTGTGAATTTATTGGTTGAAATCATTTTGTGGGGATACAAACATCCCCTGAGTCCCTCGCCTCTCTCTCTTACTGTCATAAATTCACAGACCCACTTGCATGAGCAGAGGCTCCTCGCTGCTTCTCTGGGACTCTGATTTACGTCTCACTGTATAGTACACTCTAAAAAATGAACTGCCGTCTCAACAAGAAAAAGTGATGTAATATTTTGCATAGATTTTTAAAAGTTATTTCAACTTAATTAGGAAATTCTTGTGGATGAAAGTTTCTGATTGATGACTCAGATGAAAGTTTAAATAATTGAGTTGAAGTAACTTAAAAAAAATTTATGCAAATTGTTACCTCAATTTTTTTTTTGTTGAGACAGCGGTTCCTTTTTTACAGAGTACTCATTTATGCCATCCTTTTACTGCGCAAACAGTTTTTGGTTGTCTCGGTTGCTCCTTTTTGTAGGTTAGTATCAAGGTTGTGTTGTAGTTGACAGGAACCTGGACCCAAAAATGCTGGCCAGAAATGCAAAACTCACACCAGAACTTAAAGTAAAAAAGGGGTTTTACTGTGGATCCAGAGAAAGATTGGTACATGGGTAAGCAGGCCAGAATCAGCAACAGTATCCAAATCATGATATAAAAAGACGAGGTCATAAGCAGACAAGAGGTTCAAAAACACAGTACGACAAAATAAGATCAAAGACTGGGAACAAGAGCTGGAATGAAGACACTAGGTAACAACAAACTGGCGAAGCATATGTGCAAACACAGGGTTTAAATAAGAAGAGTAATCAGAGCAGATGAGGTGCAGGTGTGGAAGAGCAGACAGGAAGGGGGCATGACAAACAAAGAGACAAGACACACCCAAATTCCACCACCAGCCAAGAGAGTGCAGTAAAGTCAAAACTAAGCAAACTCCACTGTGCGCACAAAGAAAAGACACAAAATCCCCACACCGAGCAGATGACAACAAGCACCAAACAACCTCACATAATCCCCACATGACAGTAGTTTCTGTTCTCACAGCATGGCCGTAGCAGATGATCATCCCAAAGAGTCTGGTTTGCTTGAGGTTTCTTCCCACTAAAAGGGAGTTTTTGCAATTGTACCTGCTCATAGGGTTCATAGGGTTTTGTGAAATTGAATTCTATTTTGTTTTGTTGAATGTGAGCCCACGCTGCAGCTGTATTTTATTTCCACATCATTGGTCCCTTGTGGCCACTGACAACAAAAGGGTTAATAAAGATTAATTTATCTACTTCTTCAAAGGGTGGTGGGGGGGGGGCAGTTTCTACAACCCACATGTGGATGGGCTTGGCAGGCAATAACGTTTTTGTTGTGTGACAGTGGTTTTGTAAGAAAGTAGAAAAGCCTGGAGTCAGTGGTTTTAAAGTTAGTTTCCCTGTCCGTGTGCTGCTGTGTCGCCTCATTATCGGATTACTGGGAGCATCAGCATTCTGGGTGCAGCCATGACGGACACATGGCCAGAGGGCAAACTGTCAGGGTCTGACACGTCATAACAGTATCATCCAATGGAAGTGCTCAAGGCAAAAAAAAAAGTGCCAAAAATAAAATATTAAAAAAGTTTTGTGCAACTTACCTGAACAAGTTTTATTCTTCCTGGGGTCTGGACTGTGCTGGTCCATAGTATCATATCGCTTCATTAAGGCATTCCTACATTTTTCGATTTGAATTTGAACCCAGAACAAAAGCAACAATTTTTGTCATTGTCACAGTTTCCATGTTTGATTTATTCTTACTTTCTTAATATAATTACTTTATCAAATCATATCCATTTTGATCATTTGTTGCTCTGGCACCGTGTCCCTCTGGGCACCCTGTGGGGAGTGCTCCGGGAGTACGGGGTCCGGGGTCCTTTGCTAAGGGCTATCCGGTCCCTGTACGACCGCAGCAGGAGCTTGGTTTGCATTGCCGGTAGTAAGTCAAACCTGTTTCCAGTGCACGTTGGCCTCCGCCAGGGCTGCCCTTTGTCACCGGTTCTGTTCATTATTTTTATGGACAGAATTTCTAGGCGCAGCCGGGGTGTAGAAGGGCTCTGGTTTGGGAACCACAGAATCTCGTCTCTGCTGTTTGCGGACGATGTGGTTCTGTTGGCTTCGTCAAATCAGGACCTTCAGCGTGCAATGGGGTGGTTTGCAGCCGAGTGTGAGGCGTCCGGGATGAAAATCAGCACCTCCAAATCCGAGGCCATGGTTCTCGACCGGAAAAAGGTGCTTTGCCCTCTTCAGGTCGGTGGAGTGTCCTTGCCTCAAGTGGAGGAGTTTAAGTATCTCGGGGTCTTATTCACGAGTGAGGGACAGATGGAGCGTGAGATCGATAGACGGATCGGTGCAGCGTCTGCAGTGATGCGGTCGCTGTATCGGACCGTCGTGGTGAAGAGAGAGCTGAGTAGGGGGGCAAAGCTCTCAATTTACTGATCGATCTACGTTCCAATCCTCACCTATGGTCATGAGATTTGGCTCATGACCGAAAAAACGAGATTGCGGGTACAAGCGGCCGAGATGAGTTTCCTCCGGAAGGGGGTGGGCGCTCCCTTAGAGATAGGGTGAGGAGCTCGGTCACTCGGGAGGAGCTCGGAGTCGAGCCGCTGCTCCTCCACGTCGAAAGGAGTCAGTTGAGGTGGCTCAGGCATCTTTTCCGGTTGCCCCCTGGACGTCTCGCTGGAGAGGTGTTCCAGGCACGTCCCATTGGGAGGAGGCCCCGGGGAAGACCCAGGACACGCTGGAAGCCTTAATTGGACTAAGCGGTAGAAGATGAATGAATGAAATGATGATGTTGTTGCTTTTGTGTTTTGCTTGTTAAATATACAATGTGCTTGTGGTATGTACAAAGTTATCAGATGGCACCTTTTACAGAGCTTTTACTGAAATAGCAAGAAATGAAAATCATAGACCTGCAGGAATATAGAAATGTTATTTCTATTTCTGTTAAAAGTACCTGATTACCATATTTTATGGTCTAGGTTGCATCTGTCAAAAATACATTACTGACAAGTGAGAAGAATGTGTTGAGAAGGTGGAGGGAATATTTTGAGGAGCTGATGAATGCAGAAAATGAGAGAGAGAAAAGGCTGGATGATATGGAGAGAGTAAATCAGGAAGCACAAGAAATTAGTAAGGATGGATGGATGGATGGATAGATGGATGAAATTTATTGTCATTGTCAGTGCAACAACGAGACTACGTCCACACTCAAATTGCCACAGACAAGATACAGCAATTAATCCACAATTATTACTTGTTTACCATAATAATGGCACACATCAGAATTAAGACAACACATATACATTTGACATTGTTTATGTGCACTAAACTTGAAACAGTCCGTTTTCCAAATTAAGGCGATGTGAGTGTGTGGTAGCAGCAGCAACAGGAGTTGCACCGCTGCCAGCTTGGGGATTACGGGGACCTGCCACAGCTAAAACTGCGCAGCCCCCGGAGGGGAAAAGTGGTGGCGTGAGCGGAAAGGATGGGGTGTGTGATGGGGGCAGGAGGGGAGGTAAGGGGGGAGGTGAAGCATGCTTCAGTCTTTGTCCATGTGTGAGTCAGTTTCTGTCCTTGTGTACTGGAGTTAGAGAGATAAGGAGGCAGCCAATGTTCCCCAAGGCCGCAGAGATTCTTCTGGAGGAAGACAACGGGGCATTTTATCTGATAAGCCTGCCGTGTTTGTGGTTGAGCTGTTGTGTGGGCCGCTGAAGAGGAGGTACTGCTGGCCCACTACCACCAGATGGCGCCCTGCTTGGAGTGCGGGCTCCAAGCACGAGAGGGCGTCGGACTTACTGGGAGTGACAGCTGTCACACATCATCAACACCAGCTGTCACTCATCAACCACATCCTCCATAAAAGCCGGACTGCAACTCCCCGCCGAGAAATCAGCTACCACTCAGGTAACCTTCTCTGCGGTGATTTTCTGTGACTAAACATTGTTCTGTGTGCAGCCGTTTTCCTGTGGCTACAGTCTGAAGCTGGATTGGCGGATAGTGTGAGCGCGACGTCTTCGCGTCTCACTCCTTCCAGGGAAGTGACTGACAGGAGCTGCACGGGTGATTCTGTGTCTGGAGGTGGAGGTTTCCTCTCCTGGACGAATTAAGCACTGAAAGATTGCTGGGTGTGTATTCACACACCCACAATTAACTGTTTCTGTTTCTGCCAGCAGTACCGGGTCTGACTGCTGAAGACAGTGGCCACCTGGGGCGCAGGGCTTGGCGGCTCCGGTGTTCTTCAGATCCGTTGGCGGTGGAAACTGTGTGGGATCCGGCTCTTCTCTGGCCAGACGTCTTCTATCTTCGAGCCTGCCCACACATCACTTTGTGTATGATTGACCATCCTCATTCTCTGTTATTGTCTGTATTTCGTTGTGCGATTCACAACATTAAATTGTTACTTTTTGGCTTATCCATTGTCCATTCATTAACGCCCCCTGTTGTGGGTCCGTGTCACTACACTTTCACAACAGGATTTCTCGGCCAGCGTCATGGATCCCGAGGGGCGTCAACCATCGCTTGAACAGCCAATGGAAGAGCGAGGTGCACAGACGTCAGCAGGAGGCGTGTTAGGTGAGCTGCAGCAAATCTTAACCGCTTTCACTGCTCGGTTGGACTTAGTCACCGAGCGGAATGTGATTCTCAATCGGAGGATGGAGGCTCTCACCGCCCAGGTGGAAGCGCAGGCTCAGGGCGCTGCTGTAGCACCTCCTCCTGCTGACCGGAGGCCTGAAACAGACGTTCCGCTGGTCGTTCAACGAACCCCCCCACCGTCCCCTGAAGCATACATAAGCCCTCCGGAGCCGTACAGAGGCTGTCTCGAGACATGCGCGGACTTCTTAATGCAGTGCTCGCTTGTCTTTTCACAGTGTCCTGTCATGTACGCGTCAGACGCTAGCCGGGTGGCTTACGTTATAAATTTGCTTCGAGGAGAGGCACGCGCCTGGGCTACGGCGCTCTGGGAGCGGAATTCATGGCTCCTAACGTCATACGCTGGGTTTGTGAGGGGGTTAAGACAAGTGTTCGACCACCCTGATAGAGGCAAGACCGCTTCAAGCGTGCTGCTGTCGATAAGACAGGGGTGCCGGAGCTCAGCTAAGTATGCAGTCCACTTCCGCATCGCGGCAGCGCGAGCCGGCTGGAATGCTGTTGCACTCCGCGCTGCCTTTGTAAACGGACTGTCCCTGGTCCTTAAGGAGCACCTGGTGGCGAAGGACGAGCCGCGGGATTTAGACGGGCTTATCGACCTGGTTATACGGTTGGACAACCGATTAACAGAACACCGACGGCAGTGAGACGAAGGGCATGGTCAGGCGCAAGCCATCCCTCTTCCTCCCGGGTCCGAAAGGAAGCCGTCTTCCCCATGCTCCACAGCCAGGGCACTCCACGTGATGACAGCTCCCCCTGCTGCCGTTGCTATGGAAATGAGCAGGGCCAAAAGGCGATCAGATCAGAGACAAAGGAGGCTGGTCCATGGGGAGTGTTTTCTCTGCAGCTCAACCGAGCACACGCAGAAAAACTGCCCCAAATGGTCAAAACAGCAGCACTCGTCCGTAGAGACTGGGCTAAGGGTGGGTCACTAGGGTACGGGCACTAGATGGTACGGGCACTAGATGGCACCCTTCTTCCATTAATCACACACCAGACATAGCCCGTGACATTGGTTGTGTCTGGGAATCACAGGGAGGAGATTGTGTTTTATGTAACACCTTCTACCTCCCGAGTGATTTTAGGGTTTCCATGGATGGTGAAGCACAATCCCCGGATTGATTGGCCGTCTGGGGTTGTGACGCAGTGGAGCGAAACCTGCCACCGGGAATGTTTAGGATCCTCGGTTCCACCCGGTGTGACAGCTAATGAGGAGGTCAAAGTCCCCCCCCAATCTGATGGTGGTGCCGGAGGAGTACCACAATCTTGCTGACGTCTTCAGCAAAGATCTGGCACTCACTCTTCCCCCGCACCGACCGTACGATTGCGCCATCGATTTGATCCCGGGCGCTGAGTACCCATCCAGCAGGCTGTACAACCTCTCACGTCCGGAACGCAAATCAGTGGAAACCTACATCCGGGACTCATTAGCTGCCGGGCTGATCCAGAACGCCACCTCCCCGATGGGTGCTGGTTTCTTTTTTGTGGGCAAGAAAGACGGCGGACTCCGTCCATGCATTGATTACAGGGGGCTGAACGAGATCACAGTTCGCAACCGATACCCTCTGCCCCTGTTAGATTCAGTGTTCACGCCCCTGCATGGAGCCCAAATTTTCACAAAACTGGATCTTAGAAATGCGTACCACCTGGTTCGGATCCGGAAGGGAGACGAGTGGAAGACGGCATTTAACAACCCCTTAGGTCACTTTGAGTACCTGGTCATGCCGTTCGGCCTCACAAACGCCCCCGCGACGTTCCAAGCATTGGTTAATGACGTCTTGCGGGACTTCCTGCATCGGTTCGTCTTCGTATATCTGGACAATATACTCATCTTTTCCCCAGATCCTGAGACCCATGTCCAACATGTATGTCAGGTCCTGCAGCGGTTGTTGGAGAACTGGCTGTTTGTGAAGGGCGAGAAGTGCGGGTTCCACCATACTTCTTTGTCCTTCCTGGGGTTTATCATCTCCTCCAACTCCGTCACCCCTGACCCAGCCAAGGTTGCGGCGGTGAGAGATTGGCCCCAACCAACAAGCCGTAGGAAACTACAACAGTTCCTTGGCTTTGCAAATTTCTATCGGAGGTTCATTAAGGGCTACAGTCAGGTGGTTAGCCCCCTGACCGCCCTGACCTCCACTAAAGTCCCCTTCACCTGGTCGGATCGGTGCGAAGCCGCGTTTAGGGAGTTGAAACGCCGGTTCTCGACTGCGCCAGTTCTGGTGCAGCCTGATCCTAATCACCAGTTCATAGTTGAAGTGGATGCCTCTGACTCAGGGATAGGAGCCGTGCTGTCCCAGAGCAGGGAGTCCGATAAGGTACTCCACCCTTGTGCCTATTTTTCCCGCAGGTTGACCCCAGCTGAAAGGAATTATGACGTCGGCAACCGGGAACTCCTGGCGGTGAAGGAGGCTCTTGAGGAGTGGAGACACCTGTTGGAGGGAGCGACGGTGCCCTTCACGGTTTTCACGGACCATCGGAACCTGGAGTACATCCGGACCGCCAAGCAGCTGAACCCCAGGCAAGCCCGCTGGTCACTGTTCTTCGGGCCAGGAGGTGCCCGTTGAGGGGGGGGGGTCCTGTTGTGTGGGCCGCTGAAGAGGAGGTACTGCTGGCCCACCACCACCAGATGGCACCCTGCTTGGAGTGCGGGCTCCAAGCACGAGAGGGCGTCGGACCTACTGGGAGTGACAGCTGTCACACATCATCAACACCAGCTGTCACTCATCAACCACATCCTCCATAAAAGCCGGACTGCAACTCCACCTCCCCGCCGAGAAATCAACTACCACTCAGGTAACCTGCGGTGATTTTCTGTGACTAAACATTGTTCTGTGTGCAGCCGTTTTCCTGTGGCTACAGTCTGAAGCTGGATTGGCGGATAGTGTAAGCACGACGTCTTTGCCTCCCACTCCTTCCAGGGAAGTGACTGACAGGAGCTGCACGGGTGATTCTGTGTCTGGAGGTGGAGGTTTTCCCTCCTGGACGAATTAAGCACTGAAAGATTGCTGGGTGTGTATTCACACACCCACCATTAACTGTTTCTGTTTCTGCCAGCAGTACCGGGTCTGACTGCTGAAGACAGTGGCCACCTGGGGCGCAGGGCTTGGCGGCTCCGGTGTTCTTCAGATCCATTGGCGGTGGAAACTGTGTGGGATCTGGCTCTTCTCTGGCCAGACATCTTCTATCTTCGAGCCTGCCCACACATCACCTTGTGTATGATTGACCATCCTCATCCTCTGTTATTGTCTGTATTTCGTTGTGCGATTCACAACATTAAATTGTTACTTTTTGGCTTATCCATTGTCCGTTCATTAACGCCCCCTGTTGTGGGTCCGTGTCACTACACTTTCACAACATGAGCAGTGAAAAACACTTTTACAGTCTCACATGAACAAACCAGATCCCAAATTATGAATATTCCCCGGTCTCTGAAATCTTCATCTCCATCTGCAAGGTGCACATTTGCTCCGAGATGCCATCCAATTTGCGTCTGAGTTCAAGGGTTAACGCAGTCTGAGAATGCATTGCCTTGCCCAACTCATTAATCATGACGGACAAGTGGGGTCGTGATTTTGGTGGCAGCCGTCTTCACAATTTTCCAGTAGGTCAAGGCAGCACATAAGCCAATAAGTACCAGCCCTCCTACTATGAAACCAAATATGAATAAATCCTTGACATCCTCCACAGAGAATAGTGCAAAACATGCGACTCGCCACGTCTCCCAGGCATTGAGAACATAGCCCGCAGGGTAGGTTCCATCTGGGCACGCAGGGTCCCTCGGCCCTGATGTTCTTGTAGAAAAATGGTGTCAATAGCATTCAGAGACCAGCTGATGAAGAATTGAAGAAGAAGATTGAAGAAGAAGTTTTGAAGAATTCACAGCCTGGTGAAGTAGGGACTTTGAAAGTTGGAGCAGAGATAGAGGAGAGAGGAGGAGATGCGACCACCCTCGCCAGAGTCCCAAGCATTTATGATGATGTGAAGGGCAGCTGTGAAGAGGATGAAGAGTGGAAAAGCAGTTGGTCCTTGGTCCAGATGGCATTCAAGTGGAGGCATGGAAATGTCTAGAGATGGCAGTGGAGTTTCTAACCAGACTGTTTACTAAAGTCTTGGAAAGTGATAAGATGCCTGAGGAGTGGAGACGAAGTCTGCTGGTTCCTATTTTTAAGAACAAGGGTGACGTGCAGAGCTACAGTAACTACAGGGACATAAAGTTGAACACCCGCAGCATGAGGTTATGGGAAAGAGTAGTAGAAGCTAGGCTTAGAAAACAGGTGAACATCTGTAAGCAGCAATATGGTTTCATGGTGAGAAAGAGCACCACGATGCAATGTTTGGTCTGAGAATACTGAGAGAGAAGTATAGAGAAGGCCGAAGGAGTTAGATTATGTGTTTGTGGATTTAGAGAACGCTTATGTCAGGGTGCCAAGACAACAGTCTGAGGAAGTATGAGGAGTATGAGGAAGTCTGGAGTGGTAGAAAAGTATGTGAGGATGGTGCAGGACATGTACAAGGATAGTGTGACAGCAGTGAGATGTGCAGTAGGAATGACAAATTTATTCAAGGTGGAGGTGGGATTACACCAAGGATCAGCTCTGAGTCCTTTCTTGTTTACAATGGTGATGGACAGGTTGATGGAGGAGATCAGACAGGAGTCTCCATGGACTATGATGTTTGCAGATGACAATGTGATCTGTAGTGAGAGCAGAGAACAAGTTGACTTTAGTCTGGAGAGGTGGAGATATGCTCTGGAGAGAAGGGGAATGAAAGTCAGTAGGAGCAAGACTGAGTACATGTGTGTGAATGAGAGGGAGCCCAGTGGAATCGTGCGGTTACAAGGAGTAGAAGTGGTGAAAGTAGATGAGTTTACATACTTGGGGTCAACTGTCCAAAGTAATGGAGAGTGTGGTACAGAGGTGAAGAAGAGAGTGCAGGCAGGGTGGAGTGGGTGTAGAAAGGTGGCAGGAGTGATTTGTGACTGACGAATATCGGCAGGAGTGAAGGGGAAAGTTTACAAGACAGTAGTGAGACCAGCTATGTTGTACGGCTTAGAGACGGTGGCACTAATAAAAAGACAGGAGACAGAGCTGGAGATGTTGCAATGCTGTTTGGGAGTGACAAGAATGGACAGGATTAGGAACATATATCAGAACATATCAGAGGGACAGCTAAGGATGGATGGTTTGGAGACAAAGTCAGAGAAGCGAGACTGAGATGGTTTGGACATGTGCAGAGGAGGGACCCAGAGTACTGTATATAGGGAGAAGGATGCTGAGAATGGAGAAGAGGGAGGTCAAAGAGGAGGTTTATGGATGTGCTGAGCTGAGGGAGGACATGCAGGTGGTTGGTGTGGCAGAAGAAGATGGAGAAGACAGGGTGAGATGGAAATGATTGAGCTGCTGTGACAAGCCCTAACGGGAGCAGCCGAAAGAAGAAGAAGAAGCAAAAAATATATATATTTGAAACATATTTCACAAGAATTCAAGAAAAAATACATCTTGTAACCATCTGTAAGCTGGTGTAATGCACAAAGTTCTGCTCTGTAAAATGTTGCACAAGTGTCTGAATGGAGGACAGCTGTTTTCAGGGGGTTTTTTTTCTCTTGTTCTTGTCCTTCTTCTTCTTCCTGCACTGCAGATATTATGCCGAAGCCCCTTTTGGAGAACACGTTGTCTCTCTGTCCCTATGTTGATAACTTTGCTGAGTTTTGAGAAATGGAAAAAAGTCTTACTCATGGAGGAAAAAGGTAGTTGTGGTATTTGAGTGTTTGCACCTGTGTACACTGATTCATCCTACAACCAGTGTCATTTGTTGCCCTGTGTTTCTCATTAAGATTACTTTAATAAAATGTAAATACAGGATATGTGGCTTTGATCATTGGTTGGTTAATGTTCTGGGTCCAGAGCCTTTCATCATGTCCTCACATGCCCATAAAACTCTATTTGGATTAAACAAACAGGGCCAGAGAACTAAGCCCTTATTGCAATAATATTTGTGAAGCTTCTCGACTACCGGACATCTTAATGAAACAGTTTTGCTCTGAAAGTGAGTGTATGTGTGCTTGTGCTCATATGTGTATTTCCTGCATGGCATCTCAAAAATCCAATCTCCCTGTTGGTACGCATTAAGTGAGATACTATAACTGAACATCGTACTGATTCCACCACAAAGAGCATGGAAGTGCAACAACATTTGCACACACACAGGAACCTGTTGAACAGTGATGTGAGGCCAAATATGAGGGAAGATGCAGGGGCAGGATGTTCCATCAAAGGAGTAAAAGTGTTGATAAAAATGCAAAGGGCAGCAAAAGCATTTTAGGAGAAATGCTGTAGTAACTATAATACGGAGGTCAACAAAATGCACATACCTCATGTAGTAATACAGCAAGAGCATATTTTAAGCAGTAATATCATTATTATATTTGTGTTAAATAAGCATATCAGTTTTTCTTTGCGTGTGTTACAGTGTAGTGATAGCTGGTTTCACTTTTGTCCCTGTATTAACAGATATGACTGTTTTGCCTGCTTGAACTCTCTGGTGTTCTGCCTTGCCTTTGCAGAGCAATTCTCTGATGTCAACGGATCATGGTTCTGCAACACCATTGGTCCAATTCAGATCTGCCCTCCATAATGATTCTGGCCAAGCTTCATTGGCTTCTTGTTTCACAATCTTGACCACCACATGGCAGTACCTCTTGTCATAGAACCAAATGCTCTATATTCTGAAGTTGCCATTCCTGTAGAGAAGAAATGGATCCTGCAACTGCATGTCTAGATCTTTGTTCCTTGGCTCCACCAAGTTCTCTGTGCTCAGTCGGTTCATAACAGTGAAGCTGTGGTGAGGGGAGGCTGACTTCACATGAACAAACAGTCTTCCCTAGATTTCGGTCTTCTCCCATCTGTTGGCTTTGAAGTTAAAGTTGTAAAGTAATTTGTTGATGTACCAGTCTTGTCTCTGCAGAGCCACTATGGTCATATCATCTCCAGCATTAGTGCTGTCCATCTTTGAGCCTGGGTTGTTACCATCCAGGACCCAAGATGGTTCCATAGTGCTGTATCAGCACATGCTCCAAAACCTGACCCAACATGTTACAACCACTAATGAAATAACACCTCACAAATGTACTAAACCACAAAAGGTTTCAACATAAAAATCCTGCTCATGTAATAAATGTCCGACATACATAGCAACACAGGAACAAATGTAACAAATGTTACAATTGGAGGAATTTGTTTGTGGGAATGAGAAAATAGTTAGGTGTCAAAATTGTAATAACCTTCTACAACCATGATAAACAACAAATATTACACAATTTTTCATCTTATAAAAGTAGTTATGTATTGTAAGACAGTTTACTGTTTACACTGTTTGTGCTGTTTGTATACTGTTTGTATTTCTTATTGTTTATGTAAATAAAGTTGAAAACATGTTCATTGACCTGGAAATGTTCATGTATCCATCCCCTGACTTGCCTAATAAAGCTGACTGTAAAAGTAATGACTTCATCCTAATATTTATAGTTAAGTTATTTTGTCCAGTTAGTTATGGGCTCTGAAAACAGATGTACAGTGTATAAAATGGCTGTAATTCCTCAGTGGTTAATGTGATGTATTTACTAAAGGCCTTGAATTAAAGTTATAGTTCCCTTTTTTTATTCTGGGTTTTCTTCAGCACAATAAAATTTTGTTCCTTAGTATTCAAATAAAGAACTGACAAAACAGGCATATAACTGGCTGCATTAACAGTGGGTTCTGGTCTAATTGCCTCTACAGCTCACGTATCATTCTTATAGGATTATAATTGATCTATGGATTTTTGAGAGCCAAGCAGGGATCAATAGATCTAGCTGCTTGCCAAGAGGAAGTGAAGAAGATGGTGTTTGTGGAAGCGATAGAGAACGTAAAATTAATGGTCGTGGCTCTGATGCTAATATAATGGCTGTAGAATGTAGAATGGCTGGGGAATTACATGCCTTGCTATTACATTACATTATCATAGCTGCAGCTGGTTGGAAAACAAATGGTGTTGGTCAACAAATTATTGGCCAACAATATTACCCAACTCTGATTTTATTGCTGTACTATAACATAAACCCCTCTAAAAACAGATCACTATAATTATCAGTCAGTTGAAAGAGAATGTTGGATCATAAAAATAATATACTCTCATTTAATTCAGCTATTACTGTAAAAAAAACAAAAAAAAAAAACATGTTAGCTAGCAAGTTATCATGGCTACTATAAAACTAGTATAAAGCTAGCGATGGCAGCAGCTAGATAGCAAAAATAATAGACTCGGCCCCAACTTCTGCCATTTTTGTTGTACACAATGCATTCTGGGAAGGCAAGGAGGCAAACAACAGCAGTGTTTGTGGCATTCATGGCAGAACAATTGAAAGACTTCTTAAAGTTATCAGGTTGGTTGGTCAGGAATTGTAGGACCCAAATGCACAGCTCAACCAAACAGCTCTGGTTGTAAAAATGTTTTACTTGGAAGAATTGCAGAGGTCAGTACATTAGTAGGCAGTCCAGAACAAGCAGAAGTGCAAAAACGCATTAGGCTAAAGACATAGTCGATGCAACAGGCAGGAGGTCAGGAACACACTATGAGGCAGGCAGGACAAAAGAACACAGGAACAGAGCTGGAAAGTGGCACAAGGCACAACAATATGGTGAAGGACTAACACACCCAGTGATCTTATAAAACCCCAGGTGATGAGCAGCAAATAAAGAACAGGTGTGCATGGAAGGCACCAGAATAAGGGCATGGCCAAGAAGAGGGAAACACCAAGCACCAAGAGACAGACAAGAGAGATAGAGACAGACAGACCCAAGCAGAAATAAATCCACAAGAAAATAACCACACAGAAAACCAATGAAGCAGAAAAAAACCCCAAACGGACTAGAAAAATAAATCCGGATAACCAGAATCAAAACTCAAACCCTGACAAAAGTAGTCCAAAACAGTCACCTAAAAGCTGGCAATCAAAACTGTGTTGAAAACAGGCCTAAATGCAAACATTTATTCATTGTCTGTAATTACGCTTTGAATAAACTTTCGCTTTTAAACCAATTTTCAATGTATTTTTGCCATAACTGCTTTTTAAACATCTATTCAGTGTTAAAATTCTCCCTTTTGTAAGTCTTAATTAATGACCAATACATTTTTTGTTAAAACTAGTAACACACAAATTACACTTTGAAACATTGTTTTGGTTGTTGAGAGACAATTGCAACAGCATCAAATATCACATATATCATCACAGAAGTTTGCAAATGACCCCCCCCCCCCACCCCACCCCAAAAAAAACACCATACAGGATATAATAAATTTATTTAAGCAACAATTTAAATACATAAATAATGTCTTTGAATTGCCACAACTGGGGAGAGTTTTCTTGAATCTTAATTATTTTCATAAAATTACAAAGAAATAAACTCATTGCAAATATAACAAAATAAGCAGTGCTTGTTTTTGGCAAAACCACACACCAAATTCTTACAACAATTAGTTTTCTTCAAAACCTCTAAATAATTGACATCACTGCAACATGTCCATATACATTTGAATTTCAACAGTATATGTGTACACATCCACACAAATTGTGACATGATAATTTGCAAATGAAAATTTCTTTGATTATACCATAATTAGTGTAATTTACAGTGCAGGTTGTAAAATAATTGTCATGGCAATCAGGGAAACATTGCACAAAATAATGTGGACAAATAGCCTTTTTCAATATATACTCTGTTCAATAAAATAATCAATTTAGGACAAACTATTTTAAGAGGACATATTGAGTTTTTTGTTTGTTTGTTTTTGCAATATAAAAGTAAAGCTTATTAATTTTGAGTATATACTCACCACACCACGGTCTGTCAACAACTGTCAGGTTGAAAGTCAATATAAATTTACTTTGAGGTTCATTTGTAGCCATCTTTTTGGAAAAAAAAAATGCATCCTGTAATAGATGTATGTGTATACAGCAATATGTGCAACCAAAGAAAATATATTGACACCACCACTTCTGCACACCTTGTAGCCCACACAGTCCATAACCATCTGACTTAGAATATGATGCATAATATGTGGTTTACATGAAAGAGCTTAAAGAAATTTGTTTTTATTAAACAAATATGCATTTTGTGACACGTTGATAATGCAGTCGCATTTTTGCAGGTTTAAAAGTGGAAGATGTTCAGACAAATATCACTTGGTTTTCAACCAAAAATCAATGTTGAAATTACATCTTGTGCTCACTGGGTTAGATCATTTTTATTTGCTCATGGCTACAACTCACAGTGGTGGTTGCAGCCGCCTCACCCACCACTGTGAGTTGTATGCTAATGCTGGCATCCCTATTTTGAATGTAAGGTGATATACACACAGGATGACTCTGGTTTACAAGGCTCTTATTGGGTTGTTTCTGACTTATTTATCTAATTTCCTTCGGAGATCTGAAAGCCGTTATGCTCTACGCTCATGTCATTGGTAACTATTAGACTTCGCCATCCCAAATTTGCAGTCAATTATCAACTACACCTACGGTCAGTGATTACAGAGGTTGTCCATAGCTTTGTAAGCATTGACATAACACTGGTGACCGTGGAGGCATGACATTCAAAATCAATAACCTTAGTTTTGCTGCCATATTCCTTACCAATCCCTCCAACACGTTGCAGGGAAGATGATGACTGGGAAGGTTGCTGTGCTTTGATCATGCTGTTTATATCGTTCTGCACCAGAGGCTGGAGGGGGATGGCTTGGACCAGGGAAGCAGTTATTGTTGGTTGGTTGGTTTTGTCTTGTTTTGTTTTTTGGTAACATTTTTGTCTCCTGTTTCTTGGTGAACCGGGCTGCAACGGGAATAAGTGTTTGCTGTTTGTTTTTTACACATCTCCATCATTTTCAGTGTTCATAACATTCCCACATAATAATGCAAGCAAGAAATAAAAGTAATTTAGTAGTTACAACATGTCTTTGGCTCAAAATACAATTCATGATTCAAGATTCTCTGCAAATTACTTACAAAGTGACACAGGTAAAACAAACAGTTACCCCTGTAACCGTCTTGGCTTTGGTGAAGCACATATTCATATTAAACTGTCAATTTAAGCATCGGTTGGCTGGCGCTCCTCAGTTTTCCAGACCAAGGCCTTGTCTTGTGTGTGTACCTGTCTGTCATCAAGATGGATGATGTTTCCACTGCATTGATTTGTTCAAATGATGTTGCTGGACTCAGACTGAAAATGAAATAGACAGAACCTGGTACACAGCCAGATACTTTGCTCCATCTGATTAGCCAGAGAGAAGAAGATTTAGAAAAGTAAATATTGAAGGCAAATTAACTTTAATGTCATGACTCAGGACAACAGCATCAATAACTACTGAATATCAAACAACTGAGTAATGATGTCAAATGGCTGAGATACAGTAGATGAGTGTGGCAAGTGTATAGATCCAGGACTCTCTGGCCACTCACAAGCTGATGATCCAAAAATCAATTTGGTGCATCTTACCTACATATTTTGGTAATTCTATTATTCTTGATATGCCTCAGAACTGATATGCCTTGAAACTGCTGTTTGTACTTTTGTGATTTATATGCTCATCCCCACCAACCAACACCTTGAGAAGATCAGAAGATTTATGTTATCTCTGTCTGCAGAAACTTCTCCATGTTGTGTAGAGATGATCTCTGGTTCAAGGAAGATCTGATTACATTTTGATGGGGCTCAGGATCTCAAAGCTATTCATTGCAATCTTTAAAGATGCCCTAAATACATGTTACACATGAATATATTAAGTACCCAACTGTTGTCTTTGTAAACATGTAGCAGTGCAGTGGCATCCTACCTGTTTACACTCCTGGTCTGGCTGTGTGTGCACACTTAGTATATTAGATTTCTGTGCATGTTTAGTGCATGTGAGTCTCACACTGTGAAACTTTTACCCCTCCTCACATTTATATGTAGCACCCGGCCCATGTAGCTTTTAAGTATGAAGAATAAAGGTACTGTTGAAGTACAATGGGCGGGGCACTGAGTACGTTTAACTATGGTGAACCCTACTAACCTGTATAACTGCAACAAATTATCTCCCTTTTAAACTTTATCATGAATTCAAATAAATGGCAATGCCTCCACTTAATGGGAAAATATTAATTATTTTTAAAATTGACTAAGAATTTTAAATCCAATTTCACACTATTTACTAAATACACTACACTAACTTATTACACTAACCTTTTGCTCTCTTTTTCAGCTTTAGGCATAGTTTGTACCTTAACTAAAAGGATGAGATGTACACAAAGTAGTTTAAATGCAAAAAAGTAATTTAGAAATAAAATAAAATATGGAATTAAGTTCACACTGTATCCAGTATTCATTTCAACAATTAATACTTCTTTTATTCAAGAACAGTCTTTGATGGTAACTTCATTAATCCAATGAGTTCAGTTATCGTAACCTTTTAAACAAAAATAGACCCCCCCCCCCCCCCCCACACACACACACACACACACACACACTCTCTCACTCTCCTAGTAAATGAAAATAAATAAAAAGTCCTTTACCAAAAATGTTGCAGGCCTGAGTCGATGCTTGTGAGCGATGAAGTCTAATACTTAAGCCCCTGTCACACATAGCAAGAATGTGGAGGAATCATTCCAACATGGCAAATACTGCCATAATCTGACACAGTCGGAAGGAAAGGAGGCGTGGTCAGCCGTGGTCTGAACGCATCCGGACTGCCTCATGCACACCTGAAGGATGCAGCCCAAACGTATTTCAGGCAACAGTCGGATAACACAAAATGCTGTCAGACGGAGTCACTCACTCACTCACTCACTCAAATCTCCACTCATCCTCAGTTTCCCAGTGCTAAACTGACCTCTCATCAGTGTATGTCTCACATGACGGAGTGCGCGCATGTACGTGCGTAGAACAGGTGATCCGAGTGATGAGTATGTGTCCACTCAACTGCGCACATGTGTTCACAATGGCTAAACAAGCCGCAAGCGTGTGGCCGAAATGTTCACTCAGCTGTGTGTATGTGTTCATAAACACTGTATCAGCCACGCCGCATCCGCACATAGGGCGCACGTGCGCACGCGAGCACAGGAGTAAGTAAGTAAGTAAGTAAGTAAACTTTATTTATATAGCGCTTTTCACAGACAGGGGTCACAAAGCGCTTTACAAGGTAAAACAATAAAAATATACAGTAAAACACTCAGTACTAAAAGATTATTGGCCATGAAAAGCCTGTTTAAAAAGTAGAGTCTTTAGTTGCTTTTTGAACATCTCAACAGAGTCCAGGGATCGCAGGTACGGAGGGAGTTCGTTCCAGAGATGAGGCGCTACGGCTTTAAAAGATCGGTCTCCTCGAGTTTTAAAGGAGGTTCGAGGAACCATCAACAGGTTCTGACCTAAAGATCTGAGGCTGCGGGCTGAGGTGTAAGGCTGAATCAAGTCAGCAATGTAATCAGGAGCCTGACCATGTAGTGCTCTGAAAGTCAAAACCAAGATTTTAAAATTAATTCTGGAGGCAACAGGGAGGCAGGGAGCTGTCTATCCAGAGAACACACAAACAGGTTGACAGCTGTCAGTGATCGCCTGCTGGTGTACAGTCTGGTGAAAAATCCCTTTAGGTGTTTGATCAGTATATACTTGCATTGCTAGATTTTATTTGTCCAGCTAGCATCCATAACTCCTATCGAACTGTGCTGGCAGTGCGCCAACTTTCCACATGCGCGCAACGTTCAGATGCAGCCAGTGGACTTTCTCTTTTCTCTTTTTTTAAACTCTTTATTTTGTGGCCATTTTACTTGATACGCATCATAACACAACTGCAGTTGGATTATTGGTGTGGGACGGCACTTCACATGGGATTCATTCATACCAGAGGTGGATTATGTATTTGTCATCTGATCGACGTTGCCAGCACACAGTGCAGCCAGGTGCAAGGGACTTGACCAGCTGTCTGTGCTGTGCTGTGGAACGCGAGGTACCAGAGGTGAGTTACATGTTTATTTATGTCATCATGTGCTGGGCAAACATTTCCACATCATACCTGTTACAGACTTAGGAGGTGTACGTGTAATAATATGTGCATTACAGCGGTGACATCCCGTTCAGCTGCGTTGCTGGGCGCTGCACCGAGCTTCTGATGCGCACACAGTGCCACATACATGTTATTACACAACAACATTTCCTTCACTCTCTGGCCGGGGTCCAGTGGAGGTGGACAAACGTGGCACAACATGCCAGCAGGCTTTGCTGTAACCGATCGATCTCAGAGCTCAGTCAACCGCAATCAGATCATTTCAGATGCTGGTTTGATGCCGTCAGAATATGTAAATTGCGGTCAGATGGTTGTCAGATTATACATGGACTGCCGTCAGATTATACATAGATTGCCGTGTATCACACTCAGGGCAGACAATTTTGACCAACTGTGTCGACTTCTGCAGATGGCTGTCAGAACATTTTGGAACTGAAATCCGACACCTTTTGGATGTGCGCTGATTCATAAGTCCGATGCCACTCTGCGCGATTCCGGCTATGTGCGACGGGGTATCAGTGACCCACTTATGAAGCAAAATTAACTAAAGTAAAAAAAGGCATCTGCACGGTTTATTCAAAGCCTCCCAGGACAGTCAGTTGGCACCTCAGTTGATGGACAGGTGAGGGATGATGAGGATGAGGGATAAGAAGTGGATACGATGATGACAACACGAAGAGTCATGACTCTTGGTGTTGTCATCATCGTATCCACCATCGTGTCCCCGGCGTGGTGGAATTATACTACAGCGAAATCCAGGCTATGCTCTCCAATCAACATAAAAAAAAAACAATGAATGTCACCTGGTCCAAGTCCTTCATTGAGCATAGACATACAGCATAATGTCTCTCTAAGTATCTTCAACAAACTTAGTCCGAGTTCATTTAACTTTAAAATTAGCAGCGTACAGTAAAGTTATCACCACTATTAGCACAGACTAGTGCATGCTAGCACTTGCACGCTAGCTAGCAAGCTAATATGCTAACAATGGCCATATACACATCACCTTATTACACTTATTGTTGCCAATACACATTTCTCCATGTAACATTTGCAACTTGCAAACCTCGGACATTTCCCTTTACCACTCGGTAAACTCTGCATTCACCAGGTAATGAACAAACTCCTCCGGAAGCTCCAAACAGTGTCCTCTTGGCCCAACTGCTCAATTTACCTGCTGTCTTCTGCGGCCTGTTTCAGAAGACCATAACAGGTCGGTTTAACATAAAAAGATAAATATTACAGACATATGCTCTTTGGGGTTTTAGCGGGGCAAAACATTAAGATAATGCGAAAAAACAAAGAATCAACAAAGCAGCGGGTTGGATCAATGCTTCATTGCCTCAAGCTTCAAAGAAGATTGAGGCAATTACAGACCCTGCAGTCTCAATGTAGAGACATGATCATTTTCCCGACAAACACCCCCAAAAACAACAGTCGTTCTGAAGGACTGATAAGGAAATCGTTAAGCAAAAAGGCTACTGATGTCGGTGGATAGAATCATTTCTTAACGATACCTGAAAAGAACCGGTTCTTGATACCCAAACCTAGTCATGTACACAACCTATCTACATAGTATATTTTAAGTCGTTTATGAACTGGAGTATTGTAGGTTAACTAGAAATTTTTAGAAGTTTACAGAAACATTTTAACAACTTCTACAAATGAACTACTTTTGGGAATGTTCTTACCACTTTTTTATGCTTTGTCCACAAAAACGGTGAACTGGCATCCCTCCAGCAGTGAACGAAAGTGTCGGATGGCGAGGTACACCCCAAGTAGCTCCCGATTGAAGGTGCTATACTTCCGTTCACTGGGACACAACTGCCTGCTGAAAAAGGCGAGAGGCTGCCAGGCATTATCCACCCACTGCTTGTAAACCGCACCGACTGCATAGTCTGAGGCGTCCGTGGTAAGTGCGATTGGAGCGGAGGAGGAGGGATGGGCCAACATGGCGGCTTTAGCCAGGGCTGTCTTAGCGTCCGCAAAAGCCTTGTCTCTTTCCGGGCTCCAGCCCACAGTGTGCTTAGGCTTGCCGCCTTTCAGAGCCTCGTATAAGGGCCGCATGATTTGGGCGGCCCTGGGGAGAAAACGGTGGTAGAAGTTAACCATGCCTAGGAACTCCTGTAAGGCTTTGACAGTGAGTGGGCGTGGGAAAGTGGTGATGGCCTCCACTTTTGACGGAAGAGGAACGACCCCGTCCTTTGTGACTCTGTGCCCCAGAAAGTCTATGGTGGACAGGCCGAACTGGCACTTGGCTGAATTGATGATGAGCCCGTGTTCGGCAAGTCGCTCGAACAGAGTGCGTAGGTGCGAAAGGTGCTCTGAAGGTGATGAACTGGCCACCAGGATGTCGTCAAGGTACACAAACACGAAAGGCAGATCCCGTAACACAGGGGTGTCCAAACTTTTTTTAGTGAGGGCCAAATACAGCAAAATAAACAAAGGGCCGGGCCACACACTAGGTGACATATTGACACATGAATACTGTGTGTATTTCTAACTCACCTATAACGTGAAGAACATTGCACTCAGTGGGAGCAGTGATGCTGTCCTTTGAATTGAAGGATGGCTGACATGTCAGGAGAAAGTTTGGTGGTTGAGACACGAAGGACTTCACAGAGATGGCTATCAGTCATTCTGGTTCTCAGTCTGCTTTTGTTCTGATTTAACAGAGAAAATGTTTGTTCACATATGTATGTTGAGCCGAACAGGCTCATCATTCTTTTTGCGTGGCGTCTCATCAGAGGAAACTTGGCATTATCCAAACTCTGATAGAATTCAGGGAGGGAGAGAAGCTGATGTTGACTCTTCAGAGAATCATCACATTGCATTTCAATCAGTTCTAACTGCAGACTCACTTCCACTTCTTCTGCTTCCACCAGGAAGGGGGTCGAGAACAGCTTGATTTGTTTTTCAATGACAGAAAAATCTTGGAAACGCTGGTTGAATTCTGTCATGAGAGATGCAATCACAGACACATATTTCTCCTTTTAAGCAGAAAGGTCGGCCTTTGGAAAAGCAGACTTGATTTCAGACAGCGCAGGGAAGTGTGCAGCATTAAAGCCTCGTAGTTGTGTCGCAAACAGGCGGAGCTTTACGCAGAAGGCTTTCATGTGCGCATACAGGTGTGGTACCAGCTGTTCTTTGCCTTGTAGGTTCTTGTTCAGTGAATTCAGATGATGTGTAAGATCAACTAAAAATGCCAGGTCTGCCAGCCACAGAGGGTCACTTAGTTCATGAAGAGGTTGGCCCTTCTCTTTTAAAAACTGGTCGATTTCTGATCTCAGCGAATAAAACCGGTGCAGCACAGAGCCGCGGCTGAGCCAGCGCACATCAGAGTGGTAGAGTACATCCCCGTATTCAGCATCCACATCAGATAGGAAAGCCTGAAATTCTCTGTGGTACAGTCCTCTAGCTCGAATTATGTTGACAGTTTTTACAACAGTGTTCATCACATCACCCAGCTGGACAGTCTTGGCACACAGTGCTTCTTGGTGGATTATACAGTGCATCCTAACAGCCTCACCTCCGCTCTCTTTTACCTTGGCGCACACTAACGATGCCATTCCTTTGCGCTCACCTGCCATGGCCGGAGCTACATCAGTTGTTACTCCACAGAGCTTGTCCCATTTAAGCCCCATCTTTTCAACTGCCTCTGACACAGCTTCAAAAATATCTTTTCCTGTCATTGTGCCTTTTAGGCTCATCATATCAAGCAGCTCCTCCATACAGCAAAAATGATCATCTACTCCCCGCAAAAAAATTAACAGTTGCGCGGTGTCTGTGGCATCTGTGCTCTCATCGCATGCTATCGAGTAAAAATCAAAAGCACAAGCTTTATCTCTCAGCTGAAGTTTCAAGTTAGCGGACAAGTCCTCGATTCTCCGCACCACTGTATTTCTGGATAAGCTCACATTGTTGAAATCCGGCACTTTTTCTGGGCACATTATTTCTGTGACTTTGATGAGGCACTGCTTTATGAAATCACCGTCTGAAAACGGTTTGCCGTGCTGGGCAATAAGTTTAGCGACTTCATAACTTGCTGTTGTGGCGTTTTCCTGTATTTTGTTAGCACGAAAAAAAAAACTGCTGTTGAGCTTGCAGGCTAGCTGCCATTTGCTTGACTTTCTGTGTTCGTTCGGCACCGGTGTACAATGTGTAGCTCTGATGTTTGGTCTCATAGTGCCGACGGACATTATACTCTTTCATCACAGCAACATCTTCATTACAAATCAAACAGACACACTTTCCGTTGATTTCTTTGAAAAAATACTCGTTTTCCCACCGTGTTTGAAATCTTCTACATTCACTTAATATTTTGCGTTTCTTCGGTGCTGCCATTTCTTCTTCTTCGGTGCTGTAAAAGTTTTCTTCGCTTAATTTCGTTTCTGTGGCTGGCTAGATGGAGCCAGCCGCTGGCTCCATCTAGTGTTGAAACTGAGAAGTGCAACAAAGTTGACCTCAAGCTTCTTGTGCGGGCCATATTTAATTATATTTTCAGAATTTGCTGCGGGCCAATAGCCGTCGGTAGTCCCCGCAAGGGCGCCAGCAGGGGGGAGGCCCAAGGACTGTTGGAGCGACGAACAATCCCCAGGCGCTCCATGGACTCGAACTCTGTCTTGGCCACGGCAAGCTTGTTCGGCTCGAGACGTCGAGCGCGGGCATATACAGGTGGGCCAGTGGTGTCAATGTGATGCTCGACACCGTGCTTAGCCGTGGAAGAGGAGAAAGTGGGCTGTGTGAGTGCTGGGAACTCGGCGAGCAGACGCTGGAAACTGTCCGTGACAGAGAGCAGGCTGGAGAAGTGCAGTGCATCGGAGTCATTGAGGAAGCATGCATACGAACAGAAAGTTACGGCGTCGATCAAGCGCTGATTTTTAACGTCCACCAACAGTCCATATGCACACAAAAAGTCTGACCCTAAGAGGGGAACGGCTACTTTGGCAGTCACAAAGTCCCAGCTAAAGCGTTGGCCCCCAAAACACAGTTCAACATGCCTTGTGCCGTACGTACGGATGGGGCTACCATTGGCGGCTTCCATGGGGGGGCCGTGGGTGTCAGCTACCACGTCCACCTGTGAAGCAGGCAGTAGACTCCGCTGTGCCCCTGTGTCGCAGAGGAAACGTCGGCCAGAGACGGAGTCATGGATGAAGAGCAGCCTGCCGGCATGGCCGACGCTCACGGCCACTAGTGAGCACCGGCCGTGGCGTTTCCCACTCCACTGAAGCTGCATGGAGAACGGCATTGTTTGGCCTTGGGGCCAAACCTGGCATGGTAGAAGCACACACCTGAAGACCGCTGCCGACGTGGGGCTGCTGCTGCGATGAGCATATGATCATCCGGTACCTCTGATACAACACCAGCAGGGAGAAGGGCGGCTGCGCAGGGTTGCTGACTCGCCAGGAAACACTTGTCAGCCTCAGCAGCCAGTGCTCTGCAATCAGTGCTGGCGGTGTTGGCCAAAGCAGCTCTCACATGAGCAGGCAGTTGGCGTAGGAAAAGGTGGAGGAAAAGGAAATCTGGCTTGTTGTCGCCAAGCAGGTCGAGCATTCTGTCCATTAGCTCTGAAGGCTTGCTGTCACCGAGCCCTTAAAGACCGAAAAGCCTATTGGCCCTCTCAGCGTCAGACAGTTCAAATGTTCGAAGTAGGTATTCTTTCAGAGTTTCATACTTGTCCGTCAGAGGAGGACTTTTAAGAAGGCTCACCACTCTTGATGCCGTAGAACTTCCGAGGGCAGATACTACGTAGTAGTATTTAGTTTCGTCACTGGTGGAGCCAGTGGGGAGGATGCACCACCTGAAGAAAGACAATCATTGGAACAACAAGTTACAAACTTTTTATATCAAAAAGGTGTTGTCATCCATCAAGACACAATATCAGACTGTTATACTATTCCAACTAAAGATAGAAAAAATAAACTATCTAACATTGTTATACGATTTACAAGCAGAAAATATAAATATGAGTTATTAAGACAGGCAAAGAATTTGAAAGGAACGAGTGTCTATATAAATGAGCATCTAACAAAAAAAAAATGCAGATATTGCTAGGGAAGCAAGACTACTAAGAAAACAGAAACATATTGTTGCTACATGGGTCTGGAATTGTAGGGTGTGGATTAGAGTGAAAGAAGGAACAAACGGTATACAAATCAAAAACATGGAGGACCTTACGAAATACAGACCTGAATAGACAATCAAATATAACATCTGTTGGTAATTGGACCAACAAAAAATCAGATCAAACATGGAAACAGAGGATAAAATATATGACATAGACACTAATATTGATGAAAGTATATTTGACTTAAAAACGATTGGTTGTGAGTATTATACGGTAGAACAGCTGAATAGTGAAAAAATTGCAGAAGATACCCTGTCACTCATACATATAAACAGTCGAAGCTTGTATTGTAAAATGTCACAAATAAAAGATTATTTAAATCAGTTTAAAAATAGATTTAGTATTGTTGCAATCACTGAATCTTGGCTTAAAGATGATCTCATGGATGAAGTTCAAATGGAGGGATATGAGCTGTATTTTGTAAACAGAAGATATAAAAAAGGCGGTGGTATTGCTCTGTATACAAAAACAGATCTGATGTGTACAATTGTTGAAGAAATGACAATTATGAATGATGTCATAGAAATTGTAACAGTGGAACTTGTACATGAAACATCTAAGAATATTTTAATTAGTTGTGTATACAGAGCACCAGATTCTTGTGTTGTGAAATTTACAGATAAAATAATTGAATTATTCCATCAAATTAAAAACAAAACGCTTTTTATGTGTGGGGACTTTAATATTAACATAGAAAGCTCCAGCTGCCAAAGATTAAGTGATTTTGTGAATACAATGTATAGTTTGGGGTTATTCCCCTTGATAACAAAACCAACCAGAATTACATCGCACAGTGCAACGGTAATTGATAATATATTTACAAACAGAACAGATGAAATTATCAAGAATGGGATCTTCATGACAGATATTAGCGACCATTTACCAATTTTTTCAATATTTAAATATAAAAATAGGTACAACAAAAAAACTGATATAAACTTTAAAAGAGATAAGTCAGTAAAAGCCTTAGAGGCATTAAAATATGACCTTAAAAATCAAAACTGGGAAGAAGTTTATGTCAGTGATGTTAATGTAGCATATAACTCATTTATGAAAATATTGATGAAATCATACAATAAAAATTGTAAATTAATTGAAATTAGTAAGAAAAGAGTAAATAAACCATGGCTGACAAAGGGAATAAAAAATGCTTGGGCAAAGAAAAACTATTTATACAGGTGCTTTTTAAAATTGCAAACAAAGGAATCAGAACATAAATACAAAAAATATAAAAATAAACTATTAACAATAATTAGGAAACAAAAAAAAGATTATTACAGTGAAAAACTAAATAAGAGTAAAGATAATATGAGGGTAACATGGGGAATTATAAAAAGTGTGATTGATAGTGATGGAACGAAAGAAACTATTCCAAATTACTTTGTTAAGGAAAATAAAGAGATATATGATATAAAAGAAGTTGCAAATGGGTTTAATGATTATTTTTCAAATGTAGGGTCAAGTCTGGTGGGAAATAAACCAATAATAGAAGATAAATTATGTACATTGGTAAATACGGTCAATAGTATTTTCCTGGACAATGTGGAAAAAGATGAAATAAGAAATATTGTAAAAAACTGTGTAAGCAAAAGATCAACTGACCATGAAGATTTAGACATGATGACTGTAAAAAGTATAATAGAAATTGTTATTGAACCATTTACTTATATTTGTAATCTGTCTCTGTCAACTGGGGTTTTTCCAGATGAAATGAAAATTGCTAAGGTAGTCCCATTATATAAAAATGGAGACAAACATAATTTTTCTAATTACAGGCCAGTATCATTGCTTCCACAGTTTTCTAAAATTATGGAAAAAGTTTTTGTAACAAGATTGGATAAATTTATTGAGAAACATCATATTTTAAATAATGCTCAGTATGGATTCAGAACAAAACATTCGACAGCTATGGCAATTATGGAACTAATAGAGAAAATATCAACAACAATAGATAATAAGGATTATTTTGTAAGTATTTTTATTGACCTGAAAAAGGCTTTTGATGTTATAGACCACTCAAGATTGCTCCACAAGTTACAACAATATGGAATAAGAGGTGTTGCACATCAGTGGGTAAAAAGCTACTTAGAAAATAGAAAACAGTTTGTTCAGATAAATAATACCAAATCAGAATTGTGTAACATTATTTATGGAGTACCACAAGGATCGGTACTTGGACCCAAACTGTTTATTTTGTATATCAATGATTTTGTGAATGTATCCAATGTGCTTGGCAGCATTTTATTTGCTGATGATACAACGCTGTTTTACTCTGGATCAGATATACAGGAAGTAGCACAAGTGATAAATACAGAGTTGGAAAAAGTTAAACATTGGTTTGATATAAACAGATTGTCACTAAATATTAATAAGACAAATTTCATATTGTTTAATGATAGAGCGAAAGAAAATAATGTGTCATTACAAATAGATGGAATGGATATACAAAGGGTAAAAGAAATGAAATTTTTAGGAGTCATGATTGATGAAGATCTTACATGGAAGTCACACATAAATTACATAAAAGGAAAAATAGCGAAAGCCATTGCTGTTTTGCATAAAGTAAAATATTCATTAAATAGTTATGGTTTATTAACATTGTACAATTCATTGATTGTCCCATATTTAACTTACTGTGTAGAAATCTGGGGATCAACATATACAACCTATATACAACCTTTATTTATTTTGCAGAAAAGAGCTTTAAAAGTGATTAGTAACAGTGGTTTTAGAGATCCATCTAATCCATTGTTTATTAAGTATAGGGTACTTAAATTTCATGATTTAGTTGATTTGAAAATATTACAAACGATGTACCAAGTTAATAAAAATACTTTACCAACAAACATTCAAAATATGTTTGAAAAAAGAGTAAGTAGTTATAAATTGAAAGGAATAGAAGTCTTTAAAAAACCAAGATTTAGAACCAAAGTAAAGGAAAGGAGTATTGCAGTAAATGGTGTCAAATTATGGAACAATCTTAATAAAGAAATTAAAGAATTAAGGTCACTTAAATTATTTAAAAAACATATTAAATTAGATGTATTAAGTAAGTATGAAACTATGAAGTAAGTCAGTGGGCTGCAAGAAAGTCAAAAAAAAAAAAGTAAACTGTTAATAATGTTTGGAGTGTCTTAAGTTTAAATATAACCTGTCAGTGATGTAATCTATTAATTAATGGTCATAATTATGAAATGGGTCAGTGGTATGTGACAAGTTAAAGAAATGCAATCTGTTAAATAATGTTGACTATGATGCTGTATATTGAAAGATTGTATTGTTAAAAGGGGCAGAAATCATAAGACTTGTTCTTCTTTCTGCTCCTTTTCATTCTGGTATTGTGGTGCTTTTGTTTTTTGCTTTTCTGTTTTTCTTTTAAATGAATGAAATAAATATTAAAAAGAAAGAAAGAAAAAAGATCTGACGCAAGGCAAACTGTGCTTCAGTCTGAGCAAACCAGGCCGAAGCAGAAGATTCCCAGAATTCGGGGAGCTTGAGAGACACAGCGTTGGCAGTCATGACGATCTGGATACGTCCAGCAGACAAACGTCGGGGTCACCAGTGTAGAAGTTGTCTTTTGACGAAAAGACGAGCCGAAACTTCTCTCATTAAGACTCTTTGAGTCGAGTTTATTAACAGACTACCAACATGTCGCCGTAAGAATATATGGACTACAAACATGGCGTCGCGCGCCAACAGAAAGGCAGGCAAAAAAGAGCACGTCACCCGAACGCTTAAAGGGACCGCTCCTATTATATGAATCACATGGCACCTAACAGAATACTCATAAGAAAGTGAATTATGCCGTCAGTGTTGAGAGAACTACAGCTTGTTAAAGCTTATTTGTCTATAAATGCAAATTTTAGACTGGGCTACATATGCAAAGCATAGCTGTTGATTTCTTTTCCAATATGGCAGACAGCAGCAACTTTTCAGAAATACAACCTGAAATCACTTAAAGACACTAAAACTGCCTCTGACCAAAAATGTGGTCAGACTAGAACCTGTATACATTTGGCTTTCCCCAGAGAAACAGTAGTTAATTTGTTTTAAGGCTCCGACTGACATTCCTTCTGCTTGATGCAAAAGTACAAGGAGCTGGACTCCCTACCCCCCTCTGATAATGCGTCACATAGACTGTGGATTGATCCACAACAGGTCGAACGTCTCTTTCAGCGTGCTCCGTTAAAAAAGGCTGCAGGGCCAGATGGGATTTCATCATTTTTGTTAAAAACATTTGCACAGGCGCTTACTGCAGCTTGGTGTCCTGTTTTTCAACAGTCTATAGACACCCATACAGTCCCTGCCCTGTGGAAACGTTCTATGATCATCCCGGTGCCCAAGAAGGCAAACCCCAGCGAAGACAATGATTTTAGGCCTATAGCATTGACATCAGTTGTGATGAAATGTTTCGAGAAATACATTGTGAGCAGGCTGAAAATAGATGTAGATGGCAAATTAGATCCATTTCAGTTTGCTTACAGACGAGGGCGATGCACAGATGATGCGATTTCCACCATCATGCATCTTGTTTTAAAACATCTTGATGACAAGTCATCATATGCCCGATTACTTTTTATTGACTTCAGCTCCGCCTTTAATACGCTTCAGCTATACTTCTAATTCAGAAACGTAAAGCATTGGATGTCAACCCGTCACTTATACAGTGGTTTCACTCTTTTTTGACAAACAGAACACAGCAGGTTAAGGTAAATTCTAGCCTGTCCCAAATCAAAGACATCAGTACTGGAGCACCACAGGGATGTGTGAGCTCACCTGTCCTTTTTACTTTATATACTAATGAGTGTTCAGCCAAGCACCCTGGGAACTATATTTTTAAATATTCAGACGACTCAGCACTTCTGTGCTTACTTCAACAGAATGATGATTTGAATATCTATCATTCAGAGGTGAGGCAGTTTGTTGAGTGGTGTGATTCCAGTTACCTTACTTTAAATGTTAAAAAGACAGAGGAAGTCATTTTTGACCCAAAGTTAGTTGGCAATCACAACCCTGTAATTATACACCAGCAACCAATCACACAGGTGCAATCGTACAAATATCTTGGTGTCTGTATAGACAGTTCCCTTACATGGAACACTCATGTTGACTGGTTATGTTCCCGCTTGAATCAACGACTCTATTTTCTACGGCGTTTGCGTTTTCATGGAGTCGACCAAAAAATTATGTTACTGTTTTATCAGGCAGTTCTTGAAAGCATTCTAAGATATGGCATAACCACTTGGTTTGGGAACCTTCCTGTGTCCCTAAGATCAAAATTAAACTACCTTGTTCTCACAGCAATGAAAATCATTGGTTTGAAACAGTATAACAATCCTCAGTCAATTTTTGATCAGTGCGTGATGAAGCAAGCGGACAGAATTCTTTCTGACTCCTCCCATGTTCTGCACACGCAATACGAGTTGCTACCATCGGGCCGGCATTTCAAAGTCCCCCATTGCAGACTGAATAGATATAGGAACTCTTTTGTTCCTATATCAATCATAGCCCTTAACAAATATCATAATAAACACCGCTAACAATCAGGCACATTAGGAGGTTTTAGTACTTGTATGTTTTTTTATTTATTTTTATTCTTTATTTATGTATTTATTTATTTATTGTTATGAACTGTTTATGTCTTGTTCTGTATCTTTGTATGGGTCATGATTTTTGAGAAGTCCAAGACAAATTTCCCCATGGGGACATTAAAAGTATCTATCTATCTATCTATCTATCTATCTATCTATCTATCTATCTATCTATCTATCTATCTATCTATCTATCTATCTATCTATCTATCTATCTATCTATCTATCTATCTATCTATCTATCTATCTATCTATCTATCTATCTATCTATCTATCTATCTATCTATCTATCTATCTATCTATCTATCTATCTATCTATCTATCTATCTATCTATCTATCTATCTATCTATCTATCTATCTATCTATCTATCTATCTATCTATCTATCTATCTATCTATCTATCTATCTATCTATCTATCTATCTATCTATCTATCTATCTATCTATCTATCTATCTATCTATCTATCTATCTATCTATCTATCTATCTATCTATCTATCTATCTATCTATCTATCTATCTATCTATCTATCTATCTATCTATCTATCTATCTATCTATCTATCTATCTATCTATCTATCTATCTATCTATCTATCTATCTATCTATCTATCTATCTATCTATCTATCTATCTATCTATCTATCTATCTATCTATCTATCTATCTATCTATCTATCTATCTATCTATCTATCTATCTATCTATCTATCTATCTATCTATCTATCTATCTATCTATCTATCTATCTATCTATCTATCTATCTATCTATCTATCTATCTATCTATCTATCTATCTATCTATCTATCTATCTATCTATCTATCTATCTATCTATCTATCTATCTATCTATCTATCTATCTATCTATCTATCTATCTATCTATCTATCTATCTATCTATCTATCTATCTATCTATCTATCTATCTATCTATCTATCTATCTATCTATCTATCTATCTATCTATCTATCTATCTATCTATCTATCTATCTATCTATCTATCTATCTATCTATCTATCTATCTATCTATCTATCTATCTATGTATGTATGTATGTATGTATGTATGTATGTATGTATGTATGTATGTATGTATGTATGTATGTATGTATGTATGTATGTATGTATGTGGGAGTTTGGGGAGGAGTGGCCAAGAAGGAACGCTTTGCTTTGATTCTGAAAATAGAATTAGTGTGATATCTAGTGACAGAAAAAAGTTGTCAGTGGTGGATGCTCCAGTGTGGTTCAGTCTATTTACTGTGTACAGAAACACAAACAATTCACACTTTTGTTTCCAAGGACAATTTTCACACCTTTTTGATAAATTCTGTGACAGTTTTTATTTGCGAATCGGAAATGTTACTCATTGCATATGTCCTCTGTGCAACACACCATAATGTTGAAGTTGATACTGGTTCTGTTGGACTTCTGGAACAAACGCTTATTAGTTCCTGTTAATTTGGGCCTTCTTTCTTAATGATGTAACATCTGTATTTTAATGTTGTGTGTTTTATGTGTTTCTCCTGTTGTAGGCTTAGCCAGGACACTCCTATAAAAGAGATGGTTAATCTGTCACATTATTGTCATGGCTAAATAAAAGGGGACAATTAAAAGATAAAGCACAGACGTAAACACACTGCAATGTTTATACTGTCATGATTCAGTTCACCTTTGATCCTTTGTTCAGTCAAACACTAGCATGGACCAGTAATCACATCATCATCATCATTTTACGTTTCTGATGTCTGATTTCTGAATGTCATTTGTATTAAGTGTTGTATATTACTACTACTACTATTACTACTACTACTACTACTACTACCACACTGGAACTTTGGATAAAAAGCCTCAGAATATCATCACCCATTCTGAAATAACAGGATAATTATACAATAGCTTGAGCAATGTTTATGTGTTCCCCTGATCCTGCCAGGTCTTTGGCATATGGATGATGGTCAACTCTAAAGTTACCCTTAAATGGTCTGTTTTGGCAATGATTGGGGTCCGCCCCCCCATCTCTCATGTCCATCAAACTTGGCAAATACTGTAGGTGAGCTCTAGAATTGCCCACAAGAGATCAAATTTACTCAAGGTTAATCACTGGGGTCAAGGTCACTGGGGTCAAAGGAAAAAACAAGTTTTTTGACTTCCATGGTCAACTAGCTAATGGTTAAGCATCTGGCTCAAGGTAATTGGGATAAAAGGTCAAAATGTAAGTTTTTCACTCTACCTTGCACCAATCATGGTACACAGATGGATGTGGTGTTCAGAATTACCCAGTCAAGGTTAGCCAGACCTTTGGCTAACCAGGTCATCAGTGAAGGTCAAAGTCAATGGGGTCAACTGTCATGTTTTTCTCAGTTCCACAATTTAGGTCAATGAATGCTCCTGCTAAAAGTTCCTACTCTGAGTCATCAGCACAAAGGCGAGGGAATCCATAAATGCAGAAGAGCCGTCGGAGCTGTCAAACAGAATGATAGTGGAAAATCTTCAAAGGCACCAACTCATATTCTCTGGGCTTCCAGCCATCGTGAAATGAATGCCAAGAACCTGGCGGGCTATCCCTTTCTTTTATTTGACTCGTGGTGTCAAACAGAGATGATCACTGCTTTTTCACATGAACCAGAGATGGAAAAAGGGCTTTCTGCCAGTCAGGTGACCTCCGTTCTCCACATGTCAAAGGCAACAGGACTTTCTTTAAAATATTTCCTATTCAGCTTAGATGTTTCTTCCTCTGTTGTTCCTCATCTTCAGGAAAAGATATCCTAAATCTGTCGTTATTCAGGTAAGTGTAGACACAGACAATTAAAGCCCATCCAGATGTTGTTGTTGTATGGCTGGGGGGCCTGGCTGCCTTTTTGTTTCTGTCTTTTGTTTTTCCTTCCAGGTGGCTTGCATTTGGGACTGAGTGGCTGTGTTGCTGAGGTTATCAGGACCTCACCCTGATCACCTGCGGCTCGTCAGGACTCACAGCTGAGGTGCATCTATATGGATTGGAACATGGTGGCATTTAAGACTGGAGTATACAGTGTGTATTTGCCAGAGACATGACCTTGTGACCAGACGGGTGAGATCGTCGTCTCGGGAGCCATCTCATCATCAGTGGATGCAGAGAACATCCAGGGTTTGATGCACGGTCTGTGAAAGAGGAGGGGGTGAGGTCTCACGCTCGTCAGCACACTTCCTGAGGTACGTTAGATTTTGTGACTAACGTTTATACAGTCAGTAAATGTGGTGTCCCTCACACCTTATTATATTGAGCTGTACGTTAGTCATGTATCGGCTTCCACTGCAGTGGAGTTTTGTGAACTGGATGTTCCATGCCTGCAGGTTGGGAAGCTGATTAGTAATTAAGCCAGGAAGTGTTTGCTGTTTATGTACACCTTTGAGTGGTCTCTCTGTGTGTAGAGTGTGGACTCACATAATGGTTCCTTCTTTCACAGACTCGGTTTGTTGCGGCCACCTGGGGGGTGTCGGCGGGGTCCTTGGGTCCGAACGGCTTCTGGCTCCGGACCGTTAGCGCTGCTGGGAGCGCACCGTATCACCACCACGCCAGACCGCACACTCTTTTGTTGTTTTTGTATCACATCACTGTTATGTATTAAATTCAGTTAGCCTTTGTACCGTGCTCTGCTTATTTCATACTGGGTCCTTCAAACGCTGGTCGGTTCTCCGAGCTGCGTCCGACACATAACAGTTGTAAAACTTTGGGGCACTGGATTCACTCACTGGACCCAAACATTCAACGAGCTGATCAGTATGAATACTGCAGCTGCTGTCCTCAGTCAGATGGAGGCAGACGGCTGCGACTGAAGTGACAGACTTTGACAAACACATAGTAGTTTGCTGTCATTTCTTATACAGCTTTCAGACATGGTACACAGGTTTGATGCACATCTGCTAAACTGTGGCTGCACACATGTTGAACCCATTTAGATCCAAGTCACAAAAAGCACCAAATGTTCAAGACTCCAGGTCTGTCAAATCAAATCAGTTTTATTTCTATCCTGACAAATCA
The DNA here is from genome assembly GCF_902500255.1 of Thalassophryne amazonica. Lineage (NCBI taxonomy): Eukaryota > Metazoa > Chordata > Actinopteri > Batrachoidiformes > Batrachoididae > Thalassophryne > Thalassophryne amazonica. The sequence continues at coordinate 19,954,111 of NC_047115.1, read as the reverse complement.
CAATATCTTTGATTTGTATACACATTTTTTTCTTTTTTCTTTTTTCTTTTTTTTTTACTTTTTTTTTTTTTTTTTTTTTGCACAACTGTGATCAGTTATGTTTGGTCATATTCCTGACCTGATCTGCATCATGTATCTTTGATTCTGATCTTCCATCTTTGATGATATTCCTGAACTTTGGACTAGCTCACGCATCTACAATAGATAACGCATCTTTGATCCTGATCATTCATTTTTGGTCATATTCTAGACATTTGATTTAGATCTGACATCTTTGATCCTGGTCACTCATCTTTGAATATATTCCTGACCATTTTATCATCATCACCCTTATTTGAACCTGATTTATGCTCCTGATCACTCATCTTTGATCATGTCCTTTGATACTGATCACTCATCTTTGATCCTGATTGCTGATGGTTAATCTAGTTTCCATATCTTTGATCCTAATGATTAATCTTTGAACATATTCCTGCCCTTTGAGCTACATTATGCACCTTTGATCATGGTCACTCATCTTGGATAATATTCCTGACCACTGATCTGCTCACATGTCTTTGGTTTGGACCTTTTTCTAGATGGCACATCATTGATGCCAACCATTCATCTTTGATCCTATTCCAGACTTTTGATCTAGAGCTCACATCTTTGAGCATATTCCTGAACCTCAATCTAGATCACAACTCTTTGATCCTGATCTCTGATCCTGACCTTTGATAGTGATCACTAAACATTTTTCCCGATTGGTGGTGTTTAATCTAGATTACACATCTTTGATCCTAATCACTCATCTAGGATAATATTTGTGACCTTTGATCTTGAGCCTTAAACTCAGATCTTGATTGGTGCTTTTGTTAATCCCACAAACAAGATAAAAGGAACCTGAATCAACGATTAATGATCAAAGACAGGATCTGTCACTTGATATGGATCCACACCTAAATTTAATGGGTTCTTTTATGTCCCATGCCCCACCTCTTCCCCACGTTTTATTGAATCTATTGCACTAGTTTCTGTGTAATCCTTCTAACAAGCAAACAAACATCACATAGTCTCCTTGCCAGAACTATGAAGTGTAATTATTCAAATCCCTTTTTCAGACACCAAGTAATCTATCTTAGTTTGCAGAGATGTTCAATCTGCTCTTACTGGGTTTTGTACCTGGATGGAAACTTGGCAGCACTAAAAACAAAGCTGTGTCATGAAATACAGGAAGAACTAGCCTCAGCCTGTCACACGCCTGAAGTGATGCTGTGCTTTTCACAGCATGCATGCAACATCTGCAGCACTCCGAGCTCTCGTTCGATAGAAATTAGTCCAAAATACGTTGCTGCTGCTGCTGCTCACACATTTCTCTTGTCGATGTGGTTTAAACATTATGCCTCCACAAACAGGAAACACTCGTAAGGTCCTAATTTGGCTCTCATGCGGCAGAGAAGCTCATCTTCTATGAGTGTTCTTTAATGGGCTTCTTACAGTACAGAGGCCAAATGACTTATCCTCTGCACAAATTAGCAGTCTGTCTGCAGTGTTTGGCGGGTTTACCTCAGCTGCGCGATATGTTACTTCACAGCACAAAATGGGGAGAAGTTTGAAAATGGAAGCTGACCTCATGTGGCGACCCTTCACTCTCCATCTGTGGAGGTCTCGTGGATTTACTTTTCGAGACACAGTAACCAGTTTTCAGAGAGCCAAAGAAAGAAAGGCAAACTTGGATGAAATCTTCCACCTCTGATCACGCCGCATAAACATCCATCCTCAGCGCTCTGGCCTTCGCCGCTGTCTGAGCGTTTGTGTGCAAAGACAAAGAATAAAAAAGCAGGCGCTTGTTTGTGAGTGAGCCTGGCATCGTGCCATCCACCGCGCACAGTGCTCGTCTTTCTCAGAAGGACTCAGGGGAGCTTTTAAAAACAGCCACTGAGCGATCTCACCAAGGCTTGTTATTTATGACTCTTCTATTTTCTTTTTGCAAGTCACTGTTTCTGCTAGAAACGGGATTCCTTTGTTATATTGTGCTAATTAACTGCTGTTTCTAGAACAATAAAGTACACATCGTAATTACTAAAATAATCAAATGGGCTTCATAAATTGTGAAATATGATTTAATGAGTATGCATGTGTTTAAAAGTGACATTTTACAGTTGGGCCCATAAGTATTTGGGCAGTGAAACTTTTTGTTATTCAGGCTCTGCTCATCACCAAAATGGAGTTAAAATGAAACCATCAAGATGTTCTTGTAGGATCAATATTTTACCTTAATTCAAAGGGTTTGACAAAAAATATTGCATTCACCAATTAGGAATAAGACCCATTTCTATACATAGTCCATCCATTTTCAGAGGCCTTAAGTAATTGGACAAACTTAGGATTTGATTTGATTTTATTTTTAATACAAATCAGTTTTCTTGAGACATGTCATGGGATGGAAACATTAATATTTCCAAATCACTGAATATCACTGAATAGTTGCTTCCGGTGTGTAGTGAGCACCTCGGATGGCAGCACCCTGACATTGGTGTGTAAGTGTGTCTGTGTGAATGTGAGGCATCACTGTAAAGCGCTTTGTGCTTCTGATGCAGATGGAAAATATATTAATGCAGTCCATTTACCATATGTCTTGGAAATCTCAGATTGCTCTAGTTTCTTGTATTTTTCTACTGATTATGGTCAGTGAGGACAGAGAGAGGGCAAAAAATGGATTTGTTTCAGCATTGCCAAACACTGAAGGTTCTAGTATCGATATTATATCGGACATGAAAAAGTCGTATTGTTCCATCCCTAGTATTGACTAACCATATTTGGATCTGCATGAAATTTCACTTGTGGATTGTTCTCCATCGACTTGAAACTGCTGACAGGTTTCACTGAGATCAATGTTTTAATTTTGGTGAAATGAATAGACGAGCGAAAAATGCAACACATTCTCACACCCAACTCATCACATTTTGACACAAAGCTGTTGTTGTGATCAATCGTCAATATATGACAAATTAGGGCACCCCTTCACGCTAATGCAAATTTTAATTTTAACTATAACCCAAACACTGATAAATGTTCCACACTGTGCAGACGGATGAGGCTGGAATTAGAGTAGTGTTCAGAATAATAGTAGTGCTATGTGACTAAAAAGATTAATCCAGGTTTTGAGTATATTTCTTATTGTTACATGGGAAACAAGGTACCAGTAGATTCTCACAAATCAAATAACACCAAGCATTCATGATATGCACACTCTTAAGGCTATGAAATTGGGCTATTAGTAAAAAAAAAGAAGTAGAAAAGGGGGTGTTCACAATAATAGTAGTGTGGCATTCAGTCAGTGAGTTCATCAATTTTGTGGAACAAACAGGTGTGAATCAGGTGTCCCCTATGTAAGGATGAAGCCAGCACCTGTTGAACATGCTTTTCTCTTTGAAATCCTGAGGAAAATGGGACGTTCAAGACATTGTTCAGAAGAACAGCGTAGTTTGATTAAAAAGTTGATTGGAGAGGGGAAAACTTATACGCAGGTGCAAAGAATTATAGGCTGTTCATCTACAATGATCTCCAGTGCTTTAAAATGGACAAAAAAAAACAGAGACGCGTGGAAGAAAACGGAAAACAACCATCAAAATGGATAGAAGAATAACCAGAATGGCAAAGGCTCACCCATTGATCAGCTCCAGGATGATCAAAGACAGTCTGGAGTTACCTGTAAGTGCTGTGACAGTTAGAAGACGCCTGTGTGAAGCTAATTTATTTGCAAGAATCCCCCGCAAAGTCCCTCTGTTAAATAAAAGACGTGCAGAAGAGGTTAAAATTTGCCAAAGAACACATCAACTGGCCTAAAGAGAAATGGAGGAATATTTTGTGGACTGATGAGAGTAAAATTGTTCTTTTTGGGTCCAAGGGTCACAGACAGTTTTTGAGACGACCCCCAAACTCTGAATTCAAGCCACAGTTCACAGTGAAGACAGTGAAGCATGGTGGTGCAAGCATCATGATATGGGCATGTTTCTCCAACTATGGTGTTGGGCCTATATATCACATACCAGGTATCATGGATCAGTTTGGATATGTCAAAATAATTGAAGAGGTCATGTTGCCTTATGCTGAAGAGGACATGCCCTTGAAATGGGTGTTTCAACAAGACAATGACCCCAAGCACACTAGTAAATGGGCAAAATCTTGGTTCCAAACCAACAAAATTAATGCCTCACAGATGTGAAGAAATCATGAAAAACTGTGGTTATACAACTAAATACTGGTTTAGTGATTCACAGGATTGCTAAAAAAGCAGTTTGAACATAATAGTTTTGAGTTTGTAGCGTCAACAGCAGATGTTAGCAGATATTATTGTGAACACGCCCTTTTCTACATTTTTTTTTTTTACTAATAGCCCAATTTCATAGCCTTAAGAGTGTGCATATCATGAATGCTTGGTCTTGTTGGATTTGTGAGAATCTACTGAATCTACTGGTACCTTGTTTCCCATGTAACAATAAGAAATATACTCAAAACCCGGATTAATCTTTTTAGTCACATAGCACTACTATTATTCTGAACACTACTGTAAGCAGTTAGTTTTGCATGTTATCAGAGGGAAATTAGGCTACTGTTTGTCATTAAATAGCAAAATGCTTCATCTGACTATATGAAGAAAATAAACTGAATGATCTGAGTGGACCTTGTGCTTGGTTTCAGTGCATAAGGTTCCTTGTTCAAACCCCACCCCTGCCACATTTCTCCATGGAATGTGGAGTTGTGTTAGGAAGGGCATCCGGTGTAAAACATGTGCCAAATCAACATGCAGATTCACCTTGGATCTGCTGTGGCAACTCTGAATGAAAATGACTTACTCTATTGTGGATTTGAATACTTCATGTAATGTACTTTGATCATTGAGTGTTGGGTAACACTATATACAGTTGGAAAAAAAACACATTTCTCCTCAAATTGTGTGCATGTGAAAGCAGTAGCTGGTAGAGACAAATACTGGAAATCTAAGAAGCTGCAGTTTGACTTTCCTGCAGGCAGCGTTTCGTCTACACAATTTTTTTCCACAAGATGATCGACAGCTGTGATTTCACCTCCATTTACCTTGAGAGTTTTTGCTGAGTGTGTTTTTTTACTGAACGCCTGCTGCTCTTCCACAGCAGCTGCAGACAGGTAAAGGAGGTTTTACAGAAGATTTTTGCAAACAATATCTGAATCTACCTAAAACCTTATGGGGCATGAGTTGACTGTGGTTGGATGAGCTAACTCACAGTGGTGCCATTTAACTAAAAATTCATACCAATCAATCACAAATATTTTGCTGCTCAATATATACTTTTACAGCATCCATCTATGCTTTTTGGTTGTTGAGATATACAAAAAAAAGGTATTTTGGGGACCATGTTTTCCTTGACTTTGAGTCTTGTCCAAACAACTCCAACATCTAAGCACCTCTAGATATTTATCCAGATAATATTCCCACCAAGTTTGAAGGAAATTCATCAAGCCATTTTTTTACAGTCACACAGACACACTCACACACCCCAGTGAAATACACTGCTACTGCAGTTTTGCAGATGTGCAGGGTAATGACACTTTCCAAGATCTATGTATGGTCATAATTTCATCTTATTATGTCCTCAATATAATATTATATCCATTGCTGATAACAACAAAATTGATCTGAAAACAGTTCAATGGCCTTTTCATGTGACATATAGAAAATTCATCGTGGCTCAATATCCAGTTATTTTTTATGTCTTTGGCTATAAGTGTACCAACTTATATGCTTTTATCACAAAATCCGTAGTTGTTATGGTTAACTAACTAACTAACAGGGTTAATATTCTGTCTTCCATTGCTGCCAGAAAGTGAAAACCAGTCAACAACCATCAGGCATCAACCTCAAGCAGACGGTTGTGTTTGCACTGTGAAGCTGAATATCCCTGCTGGTGCCTCTGGTTTCCGCGGGGGAAACTCACTGTCACTGGCTTCATTTAATACCCTCCTCAGACGCTGCCTGAAATGCAATAAAACCAGGAGGCTTTGGCTCAGTGAGGCTCGCAGAAGTTGATGTTGGATGATACGAGTCTCTGCGGATGATGACTCGAGTCCAGCTGACTGTGCAGATGAATTGCTGTGCTCATGGATAATTAGTTTTTGGCTCTTTTGGCTGCTTTGAAAGGGATCGGGATACAGTGGCTGTTGTTGGACAAATGGGACGTTCTCAGTAATTAGATGCAATCTAGTGGATGTCAGCAGAGTCGCACTTTAGGCTCAGTTTGTCTGGCTGTGGACGGGAAAACTATGGAGAGATTTTTACAGAATTATTCATCAGGGTTAGAATGTGGGAAATGGAAGTATTCTTCAGATTGTTGGAGTGATTGGGATCACTAGCATGATGTGGGAATGCTTTTTTGTATTATTATTATTACTCTATTACTCTATGAGATACTTGGGCTTTAGCAAAGGCATTCGAACAGGTTCATTTCTGTATGTGGCTGCAATGATCTGGCAACAGTCTGTTTTCCAAAAATAAAAACAAAAAACAAGAAAAGAAAACCCAAATCATTATGTGGTTGTAAATGGAGATATGTCCGTATATGATGAAACTAGACCACTTTTCATTAGACTGTATTTCTCTACCAATGTCCAACCATTAGCCAGATCTGAAACTCTCTCTGGATTCAGAGTTATTCACATTTGTGGATTTGCCATAATGACTTTATATCAGGGTGGTCTGACATGTCAGAGGTATAATCTTCACTGTCTGAGCCTGACTCATCTCTATCAATGGAGCTATTTTCATCCTCACTCTGGTCATCAATAATCAGTCTCAATACTTGTGCAGCTGTAAATCTTGCTATTCTAGGTCTTTTGGCCATGCTTCCCTGCTAAACAGTAAAATATAATAATTAGAGTTGGAAAATTACAACACTATCTGAAGCTATCATGTCAAAAATCTCATAGCTCTTCCCAGGGTCATTAAATAACCCCACACAGGTTTGGATTATAGTTGCCACACGGATCGGCCAATCCTTGCAAAATTCTGTGAGCACATGCAGGACAAATAGATTGACAAATTCATGGTAGGAAAGCTTTTTCCCATTTGACTTGGAGGAATGGTGCACAAACGTATATGCCTGGGGTCGTGAATGACCCCACTCAATCACTTGGGGATTAAACTGCAGTTTTTTAAAAAAATAACTTGAGTTGATTTTTCATCTGAACCCTTCATTTCCAGGTTTGCAGTATAGTTTCTTTTAATTCATTTAATTGTATTCCAATTATGCTAATTTATGCCATAGAACCTATTTTGTGCTTTCATTCCCTCTATATGTTACAAATAAATTAAATCACATCAAATAACAAGTACAGTTTGTGATTCCACTAGATAACAGATGTCGTATTGAATTTTCAGATTGTAAAGCACTTGATATAAAAAAAAAAAATCTGCTGAAATTACAGAAAAGTACACAAACCAATCATTTTAATTATTTATATTGCTGCCCTTCACAACCTGACAATACCCTCTTCCAGAGGTTACATATGTTTGCATGCACTGATGCTGCATGTTGGAGTATTTGCCACACCACATCCTGGATGGCATCCATCCAGGCAGACAAACAGTCCACCCCATCTCTCAAAAATAGTCACAGTCTACCTGCTGCAGCCAGGTGAAATGTGGGCACCCCCTTGGTTTTCACCAGCTGTTGGGGTCCTCAGCACTGAGGTACCTGCATGCTGTATCATGCAAAGAGAAACAGTATGTTGTAGATGATGCTATGTCACAATGCAAGTGATGTTTCTCATCTGAGTCTCCCAAGTAACCGTACATTTGACATAAAGTCTTTTGAGCTGTGCCAAAGCATCCTCCAAAGAAACCTAATACCAAATCCAATCACCGCCTTAGGCCACTTTTTAACATCCAAGTCTCATGACCATACTGTAAGACCCTGAAGGCCTAGGCCTTCATTTTCCCGCAAAGTCATCACCATCACCTAACACATGACTCACTACACTTCTGATAAAAGTGTCAGGATTTGGGTTTTGCTAGCTTTTATTTCTTGGCTTTGTGTTTTTCAGTTACAATTTGTTTATTCTCTTACTGGGGTTTTTCTGTTTGGGTCTGTCTGTCCCGTTCTTTCCTGTCTGTCTCTGCTGGCTCTTGGTGGTGGGTGTTTCCCTCTGTCTGGCCACACCCTCTTTCTGGTGTGTTCCACGCACACCTGTTCTCTGTCTGCACCTCATCACCTGGGTGTATTTAAGCTCCCCATTGTACCTTACTCCCTCGCCAGATTGTAGCGCCTTGTGCCTCTTTCCAGCTCTGTATCTTGTATTTCCTTGCCTTGCTTCGTTTTGCCTCATCATGTTTTTGACTACTTGCCTGTGTACCTCGACCACGCCTAAGCCTGATGTTTTTGTTACTGTTGCTCTTTTTGGACTGCCTTTCGGTGTACCGACTCCAGCCTGTTTACCGAGTAAACGCCTTAACTCCACTGAGCTGTGTACCTGCGTCCTGCATTTGTGTCCAGCCCGTCTTGCCTGTCAAACCTGATAAAAAGTAGCATATTTAACTTGTAGTAGGAAGTATTCTTACCTGTGACAATATTGCAATAACATTGCAATCAAGTGTGTTATATCAACCACAATCACAGTGTTTTTGTTGTGAGGGAAACATCATAAAATATGGTGTTGTTTCTTTTCTCTGTTGTATGGGAATCTTTGGATTTTATCCAAATAACCAATGCAAGAGATTAAAACCAAACCCAACAATGGTCTTTCATCAGTTTTGGTTCTTTTTTAAAATTCTTTTTCTTTTCCTATACTCCTTCCTTTGATCTTTCGACATTCTGCCTCGTCTTCAGAAGTGTAAACCCACGTTCTTACTTGAAGGCCATGTTTGTGTTCAATTCTGCCCACTAATCTGCTGATCTGTGCATTAAAACAGACAAGGTTGGGGCACTTTGGCCTTGTTTTTACAGGTTTCAGACACACTGAATAGCACAATATACAGTTTGGAAATCAATGCACTTTTCCCTTCTTTGTCTTGCAGTCTCAGCAGAAGTGCATTTTGGTCTTCGCCTTGGTGTGCTGTTTTGCTGTGCTGGTGGCGCTGATTTTTTCAGCAGTGGACATTTGGGGTGAAGATGAGGACGGGATCACAGAGGAGAACTGTAGCAAGGACTGTAGGTAAGATGAATGGCCAGTTTCTAGGGGTGGAACCATAATCACCTATCGTGATAATTGTATTGAGGCGCCTGTATCAAATTGTACTGATTTTTTTTAAAGGAGTATCATGATACAATGAAAAGTCAACTGCTGCATGACATGTTGAATAAGAAATATAAATGATTTCTAAAATGTGCAAATAGGAAACAGATAACCTCAAGGATGACCATTTATACCATTTATAATTTTACCATTACAATTACAATTACACCATTTATAATTTTTCTTTCAAATTAAGCATTCACCACACAGATTACTTTCTACATAATTAGTGTGAACAGTGATGTAATTATGGATCATGATATGTATCAATTCATGAAAGGTGTATCATGATATCTACAGTATCATGGAGCTATAGTGTATTACTTCCATCCCAGTTTCACGGTATTAGATCATGGTACAAGTAGATTTTCGTGATGCTGCATCACGAAAAATAGATTTTCATGATGGGCTGTTTTACCCTAACTCTAACCATAACCACAACCCAACAGTGGGTCTACAAATGGGTCCCAGCCTTGGCTCGGGAAGTAGGTTGAAATCCCCGCTGCATGGGACACAAGGGGAATCTTACCCTCAGAACAAATAGATTTAGGAATTATTTTATTAGGTATTAGGGGAGGTGATGGTCTAGTGGTTAAGCATTGGGCTTGAGACCAGAGGATCCTCTGTTCAAACCCCAGCCTGACCGGAAAATCACTAAGGACCCTTGCGCAAGGTCCTCATTCCCCAAGTTGCTCCCGTTGTGTAGTAAGCGCCTTGCATGGCAACAACCTGACATCGGTGTGTGAGTGTGTTTGTGTGAATGGGTGAATGTGAGGCATAACTGTAAAGTGCTTTGAGCGCCTGATGCAGATGCAGAAGCGCTATATACAGTTGTATGTAAAAGTTTGGGCACCCCTGATAATGACAACCAATGATTTATAAAGGAAAATCATGAAAATTATCAGGGGTGCCCAAACTTTTGCATACAACTATAAATGCAGTCCATTTGCCATTTATTTTATCCCAGCTGCAATAGGCCTTTTAAATAAGATTAAATAATTTTGATGTGCTTTTAAATGATATGCTCTTTTTATTACTAGGTTTAATGTAATTTCTATCTTGTTTTAAGTTGTTTTAGATTGGGTGGATGTAAGTGTGTGTGCATTTAAACTAGGGACATAATAAAGCATTGAAGTTGAAGTTGGCTCCAATGGCAGTGGTTCCAATCCTCAACCTTGGGACCCAAAGTAACTGTACATTTTGTGTTCCTCCCTGAACTACTCAGACCAGATACACATTTGATACAGGTGTGTGCAGTATTTTGGGTTCCAAAGACCCAAATCAAGTCAGTTAGGGTTAGGGAAACCATAAATATGAAAATGATGAAGGTTCTTGGGGTTAGTAATCTTATCAAACTAACATGTAAGTTGTGAAGTCAGTTTGGATAGGCCAAAGGCAAATACTAATACAACACACATAATGCAGTATAACTAAATTATTAAAAAGCTGGGTTACACGCCAACACCACACACTACAATTTATGCATACATTTAAACAGTGGTGGGCACACTTCCGATAATCCGATAACAGATAATTATCGAAGATGTTTTCATTATCGGATTATCTTTTTAGATAAATTTAAAAACCATCATCGAACTAATTATCTCCCGATGAATTACTGTCCGAAATCTTTTAGACCGATAACGTACTAAACTAAGCTGAACAGTGAAGAACATTTTTAAAACTGTTAAAGCTGTTGAGACCTACCTGTTAAAAGTTTCCTAATAAGCATGTTGTTCCATCCTCTACAAGGAGAATTGGTGACCAAAAAAAAAAAAAAAATCATTTCCTTTAACGCCATACTGATATAATCGCAATGTCACCAAGTCATCCAGAGGCATACATGTTTAACTTATGGTTCAAATTTTAACCACTCATTTTAGACAAGTTATTTAAAATTATTGTCCTGTCTGAAGTTTATAAAGTGAAAATATCAGATATATGTTTTCGTTTTAAAGTAATGTGCTAATTTTTAAGGTTTTGTGAGCACATGCTGTGCCAGGCAGCAATGCATTATGGGTATCATAAGGTAATCTCAGACGTTCACGACAGGACAAATGCATTTCAGACACTCTGTTCAGGGTCCACAGATAACAGCATTAAACTCTAGTGCCTAAAACTCTCGTGAATATATTCTCTGGGTTTATAGACGTTAGTGTATTTGCATTTGTTAAATTCCACGCATCTTAAATGTAGCAGACACAGATTATCTGGAATTTTGTTTGACATTTTTTTCAAGGCCGCTACTGCCATCTACTGGCCAGGAGTGTTCATGGCAGTATTAAACGTCTGGGTACATGGCTGCTCTCAAAGTGTTGGTATTGTCCATTGTCCAGGCGCTTTTTGTGTGCATATATGTTAACTTTGTATTCTAAAACTACGGTTAGAAGTAATTCCGACTCCTTATCGGTCCACACGAACGAGGTTGACGCCATGTTTTTAGTTTTTGTGGAAGTGACGACAAGAGAATAAGGCTCCTGATTGGATAGAATTTTAATCAGTACCGCCACCCAAAGGTTTGGCAGACTAATTACAACACATTTATACGGTTCGATGTGGATGGATTTTTTTTTTTTTTTTTTTAACGCCGTAGTGTGGATGAAGTTTTTTCTCCAAACTGAAAGGGTAAGATATTCGGTTTTACAAATACCCGACAACATGTGTACATGGCCTTATGTCTGTGAAAGGCACTATATAAATAAATTTACTTACTTACTTACTAATATTGAGTGCACGTTTTACAACATCATAAAAGTTTTAAAACATGCAATTGCGATGACACTTCCAGGGCTCCGTAAAAATGCCTGTTTTTACAAATAAAAATGGAATATTTTACAAAAGCACATTTATCTTTAAACCAACACACGACACATGTCACATTAACGTGTTGGTTTACATAATGGATTACTGAACCAATCACTGTTTAGCACTTTTACCCAGAATGCTTTGCGGTCTGTGTTTGTTACAAAACCTCAGAATTAGTGCCTTATTCATCATTAAACGATATATGTTATATTTTAACTTTGTACAAATGACAGAATTGTGATGAGAGCGCTGTTGTAAACAAGAGCTTCCAGCAGGAGCAGAATGTTGAAAGAAAAATTATTATGATTAGTAAAGAGTTAATTACGTGGGTGCTCTCAGGATTTGTCTGTGCTGCTTCCTACAGGGGGCAGCATGGTCAAACATTATTGCTTATTCTTTAAGTCTTTTACTGCTTTTGATGCTTTCAAAAGCGATCGTGTTAAAAATCAATTTCAGCTCTTTAGTAACTGCAGATGTCCCATAGACAACACCGGAATTTATCGGTTATCGATTATTTGTAACTTCCGATACATTTATGGGTGGTTTATCTTTATCAAAGATAACTTTTCAGTTATCTTATTATCTGTTATCGAAGTTAATTTTTTGGTTATCTGTGCCCACCACTGCATTTAAATCAAATTTATATAAGCAGTATTCCTATATCATAATACATATTAAATAATGGATATCCAATGATACATATCGTATTGAGTTTTTAGAAATGATATAGAGCCCTAAGAGTACACTTACACACACTCATCTTCAACCGCTTGTCCAAGATTGGGTCATGGGGGTCTGGAGCCTAACCCAGCAGTCATAGGCCGTGAGCCAGGGTAAACCCTGGACAGGATGCCAGTCTGTCGCAGGGCCACATGTAAACAAACACATTCACACTCGCATGCACACCTACGGACAATTTAAAGTTTCCAGTCCACCTAACCTGAATGTGTTTGGATGGATGTGGAAGGAAGCCGGAGCACCCAGAGGGAGCCCGCACAAACATGGGGAGAACATGAAAACTCCACACAAAAAGGCCACAGGTGGGAATCAATCCCATGACCTTCTTGCTGTGAGGCAACAGTGCTAACCTCTAAGCCACTGTGCTGCCCTACTTTCAAATCAAGTTCTTCTTCAAAACAACCAGTTGAGATAAACACTGGACTCAGTGTGCAAGTCACAGATACTGAGAAGTCCATCATTTCCCAAAATCAGAAAAATACGTAGGACTGTCCACAGTACCAATGGATTGGTGATGGGAAAGACCAGTGGTCTGATCACAGGCTGATCAATTTATCTATTGAAAAACAACCAATATACAACCCGTCCATCCATCCATTTTCTTCCGCTTTATTCAGAGTCGGGTCGCGGGGGCAGCAGCTCAAGCAAAGCTGCCCAGACCTCCCGATCCACACACACCTCCCGCAGCTCCTCCGAGGGAACCCCAAGGCATTTCCAAGCCAGCCGAGAGACATAGTCCCTCCAGCATGTCCTGGGTCTTCCCCGGGGCCTCCTCCCGATGGGACGTGCCCGGATAGAACCAATTAATTATATTGGTAGACTGTTTATCCAATCTGGTAGATTGTTTATCCAAAAGAGTACATTTTTAAAAACAATCATGTCCAATTTTCAGGAAGGTTCCCCAAAAGTACTCTAATGCTAACAGTTTCCAAACAAAAAGTTTCCAGAATAAAAGTTATTTTTTAAGAATAGAGTGATGGCCCCTGAGGCACAAAGGTTGAACAGTGCATGCGATATGTCACAGTGTCACAGTGTTCCAAAGTGAAATGTGCTCATAAAGCAGTTCTTCATCCCATTAGATTCTCAGCAATCTAACATTCAGAGTTACGTCTCTCTCGCTCTCTCCCTTCACTTTCACCAAAATTTAATAGCCTTAAAGACAAATATATCTGACATCCATCGCTTCTACTTACAGCTGAAAGTCTAATTCCAACTTGTTTGGCTGCATTGAATTTCAAGTGGAGGATTCCCCCCATCCAAGGTTCAGCAGCAGAACCACAAATGCATTCTGAATCTGAGGCAGAGCAAGGCCTGATGGGAGGGACAGGGAATCAGAAGGAGGGGAACATCAGGCCAGAAATGTGAATAACAGGAGTGAGAGATGGATGGAAGGACTCATCAGCTGCTTGTGTCAGTTCATGGCTTCATTCAAAGCCAGACTTCAGCAGTACGTGTCGCCAGATTTCATTGCACACGCAGTTTTTCAAACGTGTGAGCAGGACTTTGTTCCCCTTTGACACACACAATTTTTAAAAAGCCTTCAGCGATGTCCAAGTGTAATATAATCGATGGTGTTGTAAAGCAGCTGACAGCATCATACTATCATTAGAGAAATATTTGTGTGTTTGCTCCCCTACTCCACCCCTGTTCTTTGCTGATTCCCATGTGGATGAAGGTCAACCCCAAAGCTGGTCTCAAAGGGTTAGTTTAGGCAAATATGTAGGTGAGTTCTGGAACTGCCCAGGTGACATCGTGTTGAACTACAGTTAATTATTGGGGTCAGTATCATTGAGCCCAATCGGGGTCAATTGACTCCAATTGATTGAGGTAAATATCATAGCCAAAAGTCAAAATTTAACCTCTACACCCTGATCTACAAAAACTTTGCACACATATGTAGGTGGGGTCTTGATTTTCCCATGTGATGTCACTCCAATTGCCACTAAATGTGGTACACATATGTGGAAGGGTTCTGGAATTGCCCATCAAGGTCAACTTTGCCAAAAGCCACTGAGGTTGAGGTGATGGCCACTTGTTTGATTGTTGGTCTGTTCTTCCCTGATCATTTGTTGATTTCTCCCAAACTTGGTATGTCAATGAAGGTTGACCCCAAAATTGCCCTAAAAAAAAAAAAATGTAATTTTGGTCAAGGAATTTGATTTTTTTTTTTTTTTTTTTTTATAGCCCCAAATATAGCACAAACTTAGCTGAATTCCAGAATTTCCCTGACAAGGTCAGTCAGGGGTCAGTGTCATTGAGGTTAAATGTCATATTTTTTTCATTCCTACTGGTACGATTACCAAGCTTTGCTTTAATCAGGTTTGCTAATAAATATGAGTGTGATTACTCTGCGAGTTATTGTGGGGCCCAAAAACCCTGTTGATTCCTGAGACACTTGTTAATCTTCACAAAAAAATGTGTTCATGCTGAACTTTTTTTTTTTTCATCGTCACTTTTGGCACCAACTATTCACCGTTCTAAATCATCTGAATCTCAGACTGATGTGTTGCTTTGCGTTGTAGCCACTCTTCTCCTTTTAGGGGGAAAAACTCCCAAAGTAAAGTCTGAGCAGGTTAAATGAGGCAGACGTCTCCCCCTGCGTTCTCCAGCTCTTCCCTCTCTGGGAGACTGGCTGACCGCGTGAGGAATCTTCAGCAAAAGCTAATTGGAGCTGACTTGTGTGCACAGATAAAGATTATTTGTCTGTTTTTTTTTTTTTTACTCTAACCAGTCAAAAGATGGAAAAGTTCATTCAGACAGTCAAGAGACATTTAGGTGCTAATTTATTGAGATCCCACATAACGAGCGCTAAACTTTTTGCACATTGAGGTGGAGAATGTTTTGCAGGTGACGAAGAATAACTGCGGGTGGTAACATGATGAAGACAGCAGTATGTAAATGAGGTTATTGTGTGTGTTAACGAATGTAAGCACAAAACAAAATTCAATCAGCCACTTGCAGCCACACGCAAAATAAGACAAACACACGCCTTTAACTGAAAGTGTCATTTACTGAACATTTACCAAATCAAAAATGCATGTACTTTGAGAATGGTTTGTCACAGGGGGTGAGCAGTGTTTGGCACAATCCATATTCAGCACCGCTCTCATTAAACTGGTGGATATTATGTTTCATGGTTAATTTGTTTGTGATAAAGATCATAGCATAACTTGCTAATACCCTCAAATCCTATGATGATAATAATAATACTAATAATATTGATAATAGTGATAATAATAATATCCTCATATGTCCTCTGGAACACTATGAAACATACTGTTCATCTGCTTATCACACTACACAGACAAATGCAGTTTTCAATCAATCAATCAATCAATTTTTTTTTTTTTTTTCAAACTTAGTTGTCAATTCCAGTATCAGGGCACTTCACAATATAAGCAAATCAAATGAACAAAGCTTCTTTGTACTCTCTGTACCTCTACACTCATATGAAAAAATAAACAAACTCAAAAAACTTTTGATTTTTTTACTTTTACTTTTACACAATGTTTGTATAACAACGCAAGCAGCGCACCACACATAAATGTCAGATGTTAAATGTAACATGTTTCATGCAAACACATATAACTTCACTGATTCATGCTGAGGGTAGTGGCACGCCCATCTGGGGGCATGGCTGGAGTGCAGGTTAAAAGGCAGGGAGGTGGCGGGGTCACTTCCTGTCCAGGAAAGATTTTGATGCAATACAACATCTAAAATTAAAGTACGTTATCTGTGGTTTTTGTGTCTCTGAATTCGCTTCCCATTACACCCAGGAAAATGGGAAATTCACAATCTGACAGAACTGTTGGTTTAAGGCGACGATTTTCAAATGCGCGTTCCTACGACAACACAATTACTCTGGTGTTAATATATTTGCATCACTTTAATCAATCAATCAATTTTTTTTATATAGCGCCAAATCACAACAAACAGTCGCCCCAAGGCGCTTTATATTGTAAGGCAAGGCCATACAATAATTATGTAAAACCCCAACGGTCAAAACGACCCCCTGTGAGCAAGCACTTGGCTACAGTGGGAAGGAAAAACTCCCTTTTAACAGGAAGAAACCTCCAGCAGAACCAGGCTCAGGGAGGGGCAGTCTTCTGCTGGGACTGGTTGGGGCTGAGGGAGAGAACCAGGAAAAAGACATGCTGTGGAGGGGAGCAGAGATCGATCACTAATGATTAAATGCAGAGTGGTGCATACAGAGCAAAAAGAGAAAGAAACAGTGCATCATGGGAATCCCCCAGCAGTCTAAGTCTATAGCAGCATAACTAAGGGATGGTTCAGGGTCACCTGATCCAGCCCTAACTATAAGCTTTAGCAAAAAGGAAAGTTTTAAGCCTAATCTTAAAAGTAGAGAGGGTGTCTGTCTCCCTGATCTGAATTGGGAGCTGGTTCCACAGGAGAGGAGCCTTTGACCCTTTAACATAATCAGAGGGGACATGACAGAATGAGTATCATTTGTGTATGTTGTTGATCAGCCCCTGTGCACATGACAGACGTTCTATTTATATTTCTATAACTCACACTGTAACAAATTTTAATCTTAATTTACAGCAAACTACTGGCAGCTTGAGTTGCCATCATTATGCTGTTATTCTACAGTGCGCCTACTATAAAAGGTTTACAGTACTGCCCCACTGTTAAATTACAATAAGCAGTAAAATAAATAAACAGTAAACAATTCAGAACAATGTCGAAAAATATGAGGTCTGTTTAGAATTGAGTAGGTTATGTCAGTAGGCTAAAACGGATGAGTTTGGTTGACCAATACATTAGCGCAGTGTACAGTGCATGGCGGTACACCCGGTTGGTGCGCTGGCCTCCCAAAGAGAATATCCCTGGTTCAAGGCAGGCCAGGCTCAATTCTCCTTGTACTGGAAACGCCCAATGAACATGTGGACCCTAAGCTGAACATCCCGTGGTGATGATCCCAAGAACAATGGAAGAAGCCCAGTGAAAACACATGAAATTGTCTTTGTTGTATTTTGTTTTTTCCTAAACAGACATGATATTTTTCATCTCTCATCCACTTCATGTAATGTACTATGAGTTGGTTGATAACTAGATTTTAATGTTATAAATTGTTGAGTTAAGATTGTTTTGCGGGTACGTAAAAACAAAATCAGCATATGTAATAGT
Source organism: Thalassophryne amazonica (assembly GCF_902500255.1). Classification (NCBI taxonomy): domain Eukaryota; kingdom Metazoa; phylum Chordata; class Actinopteri; order Batrachoidiformes; family Batrachoididae; genus Thalassophryne; species Thalassophryne amazonica. Next base: position 19,936,171 of record NC_047115.1, on the reverse strand, counting down.
GGTATAAAAGAAAAATGTCCCTGTACTTTCAGTTTGGTTTGCCACTGAACCCATCAACAGTAAACATCTTCGTGAAAAATGACTGCAGTATGTTAATGTGACGTATCTGAAATAATGCCGGTGTTGTGGACCTGCTGCAGCACTCTGACAAACAGCAAAGGATCCTGTTGAAAATTACAGTGTGGCACCTGACAGCTGATATAAATAATCCACCCACTCGTGAGCGTCCCTGAACGCTGCGAGTGCAGCGCCGTGGACATTAATATGGGTGTCACGTGAGCTTCTGCTTTTCTGTAACCTGTCTGCTACTTTTCACGGTGATGTCAGATCCAGCACCAAATAACTACCAAGGAGGCAGGATGTGTGAGGCTGAAAAGGTCCACGATTATCATTACAACTGTGTGTGTATATGCCCCTCTCCTGTCCAAACAGCACCTCAGAATTGAGCCAAACTTGGCACACATACACTTTGAAACATGGGGAGTGACATAGGCTATTGAGCTACTTTAGTAGTAGTAGTAGTAGCAGTAGTAGTAGTTAAGGGAAGAGACACTTTTGTGCTGCAGAATTGAGCCAAACTTGGCACACATACACTTTGAAACATGGGGAGTGACATAGGCTATTGAGCATTTTAGTAGCAGTAGTAGTAGTTAAGGGAAAATACACTTTTTTGCTGCAGAATTGAGCCAAAATTGGCACACATACACTTTGAAACATGGGGAGTGACATAGGCTATTGAGCACTTTAGTAGTAGTAGTAGTAGCAGTAGTAGTAGTTAAGGGAAGAGACACTTTTGTGCTGCAGAATTGAGCCAAACTTGGCACACATACACTTTGAAACATGGGGAGTGACATAGGCTATTGAGCATTTTAGTAGCAGTAGTAGTAGTTAAGGGAAAAGACACTTTTTTGCTGCAGAATTGAGCCAAAATTGGCACACATACACTTTGAAACATGGGGAGTGACATAGGCTATTGAGCACTTTAGTAGCAGTACTAGCAGTAGTAGTAGTTATGGGAAGAGACACTTTTGTGCTGCAGAATTGAGCCAAAATTGGCACACATACACTTTGAAACATGGGGAGTGACATAGGCTATTGAGCACTTTAGTAGCAGTACTAGCAGTAGTAGTAGTTATGGGAAGAGACACTTTTGTGCTGCAGAATTGAGCCAAACCTTGTACACATACACTTTGAAACATGGGGAGTGACATAGGCTATTGAAGCACTTTAGTAATAGTAGTAGCAGTAGTAGTAGTTAAGGGAAAAGTGTTGTGTGGCTGGGGTGCCTGGCTGGCTTTTGTCTGTTTTCTGTCTTTCCTTCCAGGTGGCATGCGTTCAGGACTGAGTGGCTGATGTGTGGCTGAGTTATCAGGACCTCACCCTGATCACCTGAGGCTTGTCATGTGCAGCTCGTCAGGACTCACAGCTGTGGTGCATCTGTATGGATTGGGGCATGGTTGCATTTAAGTCTGGAGTACACAGTGTGTATTTGCCAGAGACTCGACCTTGTGACCAGACGGGTGAGATCGACATTTGGAGAACCATCTCATCATTATGGACGCAGAGACCGTACCAGGTTTGATGCCATGGTCTGTGAAAGAGGAGGGGGTGAGGTCTCACGCTTGTCAACACACTTCCTGAGGTACTTTAGGTTTTGTGACTAACATGAGTACAGTCAATAGATGTGGTGTCCCTCACACCTTATTATATAGAGCTGTTATATTAGTCGTTTAATCAGCTTCCACTGCAGTGGAGAATTGAACTGGGTGTTCCATGCCTGCAGGGTGGGAAGCTGATTGGTGATTAAGCCAGGAAGTGTTTGCTGATTATGTACACCTTTGAGTGGTCTCTCTGTGTGTGGAGTGGTGGACTCACATTATGGTTTCTTCTTTCACAGACTCGGTTGGTCGCGGCCACCTGGGGGGTGTCGGCGGGGTCCATGGGTCCGAACTGTTCTGGCTCCGGACGGTTTGTGCTGCTGGGAGCGCGCCGTTTTTCCACCTCGCCAGACCGCGCACTTATTGGTTTAATTGAGCACTCACTGTTATGTCATTAAATTCTGTTATCCTTTGAACCGTGCTCTGTTTCCTTTGCTGGGTCCTGTCAAACGCTGGGTCGGTTCTCCGACTGCGTCCGACACATAACAAAAAGACACTTTTGTGCTGCAGAATTGAGCCAAACGTGGCACACATACACTTTGAAACATGGGGAGTGACATAGGCTATTGAAGCACTTTAGTAATAGTAGTAACAATAGTAGTAGTTAAGGGAAGAGACACTTTTGTGCTGCAGAACTGAGCCAAACTTGGCACACATACACTTTGAAACATGGGGAGTGACATAGGCTATTGAGCACTTTAGTAGCAGTAGTACCAGTAGTAGTAGTTACGGGAAGAGACACTTTTGTGCTGCAGAATTGAGCCAAACTTTGTACGCATACACTTTGAAACATGGGGAGTGACATAGGCTATTGAAGCACTTTAGTAATAGTGGTAGCAGTAGTAGTAGTTAAGGGAATAGACACTTTTTTTTGTGCTGCAGAATTGAGCCAAACTTGGCACACATACACTTTGAAACATGGGGAGTGACATAGGCTACTGAAGGACTTTAGTAATAGTAGTAACAGTAGTAGTAGTTAAGGGAAGAGACACTTTTGTGCTGCAGAACTGAGCCAAACGTGGCACACATACACTTTGAAACATGGGGAGTGACATAGGCTATTGAGCACTTTAGTAGCAGTAGTACCAGTAGTAGTAGTTAAGGGAAGAAACACAGAATTGAGCCAAACCTGGCACACATACACTTTGAAACATGGGGAGTGACATAGGCTATTGAGCACTTCATTAGTAGTAGTAGTAGGTAGTATTAGTAGTAGTTTTTTGCTGCATCATTATCAGCAAGTGTGCTAAAAAAAAAATGGTGTCATACTTTTCTATGCTGTTCTCTTTCCTTTGAACTTCTTACTTCATTTTTGCAAGTTACAGAAACAATAGTAGTAGCATAGTAGTAGTAGGTGTAGTAGTAGTAGTAGTAGTACTAGTAGTAGTAGTAGTAGTAGCAGCTGTCTCTTCTTGAGGCAGCTTTAATCACACCCTAACAGTTCTCTGTAATCTGGGATAGGTGGGAGTTGATGGCTCCGTTGGTGAAGATGAAGTTTTCATTTTAGTCTCTAAATCAAACCCTCCCTGGGGCTTGTAATTGGCTAGTATCATAATAACACAATCACTTGTCAGGCAAAATGACCAGTAATTAAAAAGTTCTTCTTTTTATTTGGATGAACAAAAGAGAAAACGGCAGTAAATTTTACTCAAGCTTGTACTTTAAATGTTTAAAATATACTTAAGCGTATATATGTTAAAATACATTTTTGCCAAAAAAGAAGAGATTTTGTGCATGGTTGGTGGAGGTAGAGATGGGGGGGGGGGGCTCAGGCTTTCTTATGTAGAAGTACAGGGCTTGAGACCACTTCCCCACATACCCATTGGGCCGAGGTATTGACCTTATCCCATGACATGAACTTTTAACTGATTTTTCCTCAAAATTAACCCATTTTGTCCTTGACTGACTCAGTAATTCCATCAAAATTGATCCAAATTGGATCACCCCGCCATTTTATAAATGTTGATGTTGTCTGGATCGCCAAGTGAACAATATGGTTTCCACTCTTCTACAGGAGAAGTGTAGATCAATACTAAGCTGCTTATCAGCCGTCTGACACCAGACAATTACACGTGCACATTAAGGAGAAATAACAGTGGCATTCGGATGCAGTCCGATGAGAGGTTATAAATTACTGTCCCAAAACAAAGCAATAAGGCAAGCCAAAAACAAACCTTGTGAATTATTGGAATTAGAACTGAACTTATTTATTCTCAGCAGGAAAAACATAAATCCAATTAATTTTGTGTTTGATAGAACTGCCAGACAAAACAGATCAAAGAACAAATTTGGTGATTGGGAGAAAGTTCTTTTTCTATAGAGAGGGAACAATAGAGCAGCAGCTTCTTTCTTCAGAGCCAACATATTCAACTGAAACACACAGTGTACAACAAAACAGCTGCTGGGTGTCAGAAATAGAGCAGAACTCATTGAAGTGCAAGAAGAAGTAAGTCCTCTGTAGGCCCTGAGGCCCCCCTAGTGCTGATACTTATCCCTGGATTCCTTAAGATTGATTCAGGAGTCTGTGTATCGAGGTAGTTGTATCGATTACTTTAAAATTGATTTTTAATTGATATTGGGAGATGGCTTGTATAACATGGTGAAGACCAGATTGAAAATGTTCCCACTAGCTTGGCTAGTGGGGAATTCCCCTTTTGCGGACCTGGTAGAACCTTGGTCTCTCAAGTACAAGTGATCTGGTGTTGGAACCCCACGGTGGTCACAATGATATGCCATCCAGTCACACTTCATTGTGTGCCTATTGCTTTAAATGGAAAGGAGTGATTTTTGGCAACTCCTGTATTTGTAAGTACAAGTAAAGCATAAATAAGTACTGAAAAAGGATTACTAAACTACAGGTTATGCCCACTTTGCAAACTTGCAGCTGTCATGGTTGCCAGGCAACAGGAGGTAGGGGCGGGGAAACGTAATGACACAACAGCAAAACATTGTGTCTGAAGGGCTGAAACCTGAAGAGTTTCATGGGGGACACACCACTGATCGCTATATAATACTGGATAGCTTATTGGCCAATATCTTTGAAGCAAATCGGCCGCCATATTACCACTCATGTTATGCTCCTGAACGCTCTTTCTAATGATCTTTAACCAGGCACACGCAACTTGTGATTTTGTAAAAAAAAATTGCCTTCATGTGCAGCTATAAACTGCGCAAATCGCCAGTTCAAAGGCTGGACGAACATTTCACCTGTGAGGATAATTGAAATGGGAAGTAATGACCAATAATTTGTAATAATTCCATCATATAGGCAAAGATAATAATAATAATAATAGCTGGCATGGCTTGTGTGTAGCCACATGTTGAGTTTTGTGTTGGACAAACTATTTTAAGACATTTATTAGGTCTACTTGTGCATAGTTTTGGAGCTTTAGGCTGTTGCTACAAGGTTTATTACTAATATTAGGCTGAAGCTCAGAGCTGTGCATAATAAATATTAACATTGCAAGTAGCTAGTTAAGTGATGTTTTATTCTTTCAGTACAAGTAAAAAAAATCCACTAATGCTATATTATCCATCATGGTTTTCATATATATATATGTGTGTGTGTGTGTATAAAAGCTTGCTGATGATAACACAAAATTTGTACAAACTTTGATTAAAGAATCATAACACTATGTAACAAATTTTTATTTTTGTTTTGTTCCTGGGTACACAGTGTGTTTTCCTAACCTGTTATGCCTTAAATAAATAGAAAATAGCTGTTATTCCACAGAAACTTTGCTTCTGTGATCAGGACAATGATATTTTGAAATTTGTCTGTTTTCAAGAATATTCTCGATTCCCCTTCACTACTACTGAGCAGTCTTCTAGAATACTCTTTAACTGCTAGAACTGTCCAGAATTTTCTAGACGTTTCCAGAATTATCTAGAAATTTCAAGAAACTTTTAGAACTTTCTAGAATGTTAAAAAAAAAAATAAAATCAAAGTTTGTGCTGAATGTAGTCATTTTTTTCCATAGACTTTAGACATAAGCAGTTGAAATATAACACTTAGAAGCCAGGAACAAAAATTGTGTTACATAGTGTAATTTTTAGAATGGAGTATTTGTCCCAGTGAGATCTGAGTAATTGAGAATAGAAGGGGAGAATGTGTCAAAGTACTAAAAGAAGGAAAGCAAATAAATGAAACAGCTAATCATGGCAGACATAGAGAAGGAGGGATGAAGGTTACATTAAATGGAGAACAAAAATAAGAAAATGAGAGAATCAGCTCAGTTATTACTCCAAATTGTTGACGTTCTAATAAGATGTCTATGTGCGGTCTGCATAACTTGTGAGTGGTAAGATGGCCGCTAGTTTGCTTCAACGGTTTGTGTGGAGTGTGTGGGCCAATGAGCTATCCAGTATTATATTCAGATCAGTGGAACACACCTATAGAAAGGTGAAGTTTTTGAATCGGGACACAGCCATTGTGTGGGTGTGTCAAAGAGCAAACACAAGTTCAGGTATGCGCAGAATTCTAAAACAAGCCATTTCAGTCCAAAATGTGCTCAATGGATCAAATTTTATGTATATTTATGGGCTTATCAGGATATGGTTCACATCAAACCCCCACCTATATTTAACTATGAAATCTAAATACTCCCATATTTGTACAATATGGCCACTTTAATTAACCATCAGGTTGGATTGTTCATCGTTTTCAAGAGAATCAAGTTGAATAATTCAACTGGTCACCTGTAGGACAGTGGAGATGACAATTCGTTATTATTATTCATAAAGTGTCCTTGCCTCCAGTTTGGACACACTGTCTCACTTTCTCACTCATGGAGTTCACACCACTTGGGCACGAATTGCACCCATGAGTGTTCAGATGATTTTCAACAAAGGGAGGCCGGTGTTGAGTTCTAACTGCATAAATGGGTAGATTTCCTGAAGGTAAACAGAACAAGTTTTAATCCCAAGCTCCGTCTGGCTGTTTGAATCCGTCAGAATCACCATTATTCACCGCCTGCCTGACATTATGGTTTCCAACAAAATGAGATTACATTTCCTTCTTCCGCCCTCCTCCTACTCCTCAATTTGTTTATCCATCCATCTTTGGTTTGCTCATTGTGTGCCGTTTTCTCTAGCTGTCCCAGTTCCTAATGCTTCTTTAGGAGAACGGAAGCAAACTATAATGCATGTTGTAAACAATAATCTTGTTAATTTCAGGCATCTCTGTTGACTTCATTGTGTAGTCATCAAAGTTGTGTAACAGAAACTGACAGTAATACAGCATGTGTACATGCCAGCTTGACTTCCCCTGAAGTGATACTCCCTGCATATAGCTTTATTAACTGTATTGATCGTCGGTCCTGTCAGGGGTAATCGGTATGTTATGACTGCGGAGATGGCGAGTCCTACAGTTTTGACCCTTGGCTAACACCCAAGATACATATTCAAGCTGTGAGCTGGCAACTGCTGCCTTGCTGCCATGCCAGTACATTATTACCTGCCTTACAAGCCAGCGTGCCCTTGAGTAAAGCACGGGCTTGACCCTGAGCTGTCACACGTTGGCTGACCCTGTGCTCTGAATGGTCCGAGTGCAAAGACCTGTTTGCCACGACATATTCCTCACCAGAGGCTCCATCAGCACAGATGCAGTTTCACAGCCAATCTGGACTCAGAATTAGATTTTCCAAGATGTAACATCCTGGGTGATGATATTAGAGTTTCGAGAAATTATAACTTACTGCAGTAATAACATGAGCGTGATTATTCCATTTGCTCCAACACTTTAATTTCTTGTTTTTCCGTCTCTTAAGCCAGTCTTCCATTGCAAAAAAGTTTTGACCCTGATTTACATTCCAAATCCAAAGATGACAAACTCTGGCCAGATTTTTATTAAAATAGCAGGTAAAATTTATATTTCCTATTATTATTCCAGACTTCACCCGAGGACAGACGAGTCCCACAGCATGAGGGCTTGTGCGCATGTGCCACACAATGCTACTACATACAGTCTATGCAGTACTGCCGTGGTTATTACTATGTGTTAATGTCTCAAAACTGTCTTCTGTTGAAGAGTGTGACATGCTTTTCCTGAGAGTTACACTATGGATTTATGTTGTAGAGGAGAATCAGGAGGCTTCTGGTCAACAAACAGTAGGTCCCCATCACTGCATATTGGACCTGCCTGTCCACCCTCACCTACTTTTGCCAGATAGATATCATACATATGATCGCTAGGCTTTTGCCAGAGTGATCAACGGAGTGCTGCAGATCGCTCATGGAGCTGTAAACCCCTGCCCCCACCCCCACCCCGTGTACAGTCACTGCAAACAACTGTGGTAATTTTTGTTTTCTGCTCCAGCCACATTTCACTAGCTTCAGTGAAATCGCTCACCACTCACTCCAAAACAGAAAACAATCTGCATTTTATTTCACTTTAAACTGTAGCCTGGCATTAAAATAAATGAGCAGCCAAATCCACATTCGGTGAAATTATTTCAAGATGCACTCAGGAAATTAAAAAAAACAAAGGCATCTGTAAAATTAAAGACACATGCTGTGAATATGTCTGTGGAGAGATACGTGCTTCAGGCTTGATATTCCAGTTGCTTCCGATATAACACCCCACGCTCTGTTCCGTGATTGCTCCACTCACATGCCCTGGCATTTGCTTAATATTAATGCTCCCGTTTTACAAAATTATATCTGATTATTCTGATTACGATATTTATTGATGTAACAAATTTTTAAAGATGTTTAAACTTTCCTGATGGCTTACAGTGTTCTACAAGGCACTTGTTTTTGGGTCCCAATTGGGTATTACATTTTCCCACAAAGTTCTTTTCAATTACAGTGTTCAGCTGCATCATGGGACAGTGGAGTGTAGTCTGCTTATCCAGATACCATTCAAGTATTACTTAATGCCTGCCGAGTATACAGATTGTGGTGTATTGCTTTTTGCTTACTGTATTGTAAGCTAGTATGAGATGTAGCTAATATCTCAAGGCTGCTACAGAAACTGGAAGCACTAGGACCAGATCAGTGAGACAACACTAGTACCTGAGGCTGAAAATACAGGATTTTGGAGAGCAACCATCAGTGTTCGTGGGGGGGATGTTGCAACTTCATTACATCCTGCCCTAGTGCCACCTATGGAGTCTGGGTTGACAGGGATGCATTAAAGGCATATTCTAAAAATTACTAATTATCACCTGAAAAGTTAAATCTGTTACGTAATTTGAGTATTACACAACAGAAGTAATAAAAGTACTCTGATTGCATTCTACTACTACAATTTATCTCAAAGCCAAACACACATAAAGCAAAATTTTACTGCAGTGTACCCAGTACATCAAACAACGAAGGATAAATGCCAGAAAGGAAGTAATTTTATATCTCAGTTTAGGTGTTCATAAACACTGTAGTTAATTTGTTTCATGATTATTTTGTCAGGAGATGACTCATTAATGAACAATTCAGTGTCATAAAGCAATTAAATCCCCATTGAGTTCCATGCAGTTTATTGGGTTTTAGTAGAATTATCTGCTGAAGTGCATTTCCTCATGATGACTGTGATTCTGCAAGTCTCTTTTGTGTCGTTTTATCTGTTGACTTAGTGACAAACAGAGGTCCTGGACATTTTTCCCCAAGCTGTTCCCCACTAAGCACTTAACATGTGCAAGCTTTCTTCTTTTATATACCTATTCTAAAGTCAACTTGGCCTAAATCGATGTCCAGCTCAAATAAAGAGAATGTGACAAGCATTGGAGCGTGATAACGTGCACGCCTGCTGATCTACAGCTGCACATTCAATGTGTTGACTCCAGGTCGAATAGTCCTGTCATTTTCAGGTGTCCTACTGATGGAAAATGGAACCTGAACACATTACGGAGACCAGACGCTCACATTCAGTCACATAGCCTGATTACAGAAAACAGCTGTAACTGGAAACATTTCCTTTTACAGCCTTCTGATAAAACTTTAATGATGCAAAGTAATACATGACGCAGATAATCTGTAGATGCCAGCTACTTTTTTTTTACAGAATGCTTGTTGTATTGGCTGTGTATGTGTATATGATTTCATTTTGACTATTTGCTGTTACTATATTACCCCAGACTGCTGATGATGAAGTAAAATGCACCATGTGATACCTTGGGGAGTAGAGTATATGAAAAAACTGGAAAAAAAAGTCATCTTTCACAGACTACGTGTAATTGAACCTCTACATTCCTGACAGCTCTGCACAACAACATTCTCATTCCTGTTTTTAAAATGAAAGGCATCAGAGTGCTTATGCATACCCCGTGTGCTCTGCATACTACAATATAAATGTGCAATTAAATATAGATTTGTCTGTAATGGTGCTTTTGTCTGTGTGTGATGAGGTCATTATGAAGTCCTTCCTACCACACTCACTCACTCACCATCCATCGCTTACTCCAATTAAGGGTTACGGGGGCTGGAGGCTATCCCAGCAGTCACAGGGTGGGAGGCGGGGTCCACCCTGGACAGAATACCAGTCTGTCGCAGGGCCACATATAGACGAACAAACACATTCACACCTGCACGCACACATACAGACAATTTACAGTTTCCAGTTCACTTAACCTGGATGTCTTTGGATGTGGGAGGAAGCCGGAGCAGCTGGAGGGAAACCACGCAATCATGGGTAGAACATGCAAACTCAGAAAGGCTACAGGTGGGAATCGATCCCATAACCTTTTTGCTGTGAGGCAGCAGTGCTAATCAATATATGCTTCAGATCAACCTTTCTCAGAGTGGTCCACGGACCAGTGGTGGGACGTGAACGGCCCCTAATGGGTAATGAGTATATTAGTAAAATATCACATTTTATCAAGTTTTATCATGATTTATCACATGATTTGGGGAGTTAGGTGGTCTGAGAGTTTTTTTATTGGATACATGGTCCTTGGTTTGAAAAGGTTTGAGAAATGATGCTTTAGATCCTCTATCTCGGTTACTTGGTTGATGTGATATATGCAAAATGGTGGGGGTTATTTTGGACTATGTTTTCCTCAAACTTGACCTTTGATGAACCTACTCATATCTAATCATCTATAGATAGATAGATAGATAGATAGATAGATAGATAGATAGATAGATAGATAGATAGATAGATAGATAGATAGATAGATAGATAGATAGATAGATAGATAGATAGATAGATACACTCAACAAAAATATAAATGCAACACTTTTGGTTTTGCTCCCATTTTGTATGAGATGAACTCAAAGATCTAAAACTTTTTCCACATACACAATATCACCATTTCCCTCAAATATTGTTCACAAACCAGTCTAAATCTGTGATAGTGAGCACTTCTCCTTTGCTGAGATAATCCATCCCACCTCACAGGTGTGCCATACCAAGATGCTGATTAGACACCATGATTAGTGCACAGGTGTGCCTTAGACTGCCCACAATAAAAGGCCACTCTGAAAGGTGCAGTTTTGTTTTACTGGGGGGGGATACCAGTCAGTATCTGGTGTGACCACCATTTGCCTCATGCAGTGCAACACATCTCCTTCGCATAGAGTTGATCAGGTTGTCAATTGTGGCCTGTGGAATGTTGGTCCACTCCTCTTCAATGGCTGTGCGAAGTTGCTGGATATTGGCAGGAACTGGTACACGCTGTCGTATACGCCGGTCCAGAGCATCCCAAACATGCTCAATGGGTGACATGTCCGGTGAGTATGCCGGCCATGCAAGAACTGGGACATTTTCAGCTTCCAAGAATTGTGTACAGATCCTTGCAACATGGGGCCGTGCATTATCCTGCTGCAACATGAGGTGATGTTCTTGGATGTATGGCACAACAATGGGCCTCAGGATCTCGTCACGGTTTCTCTGTGCATTCAAAATGCCATCAATAAAAGGCACCTGTGTTCTTCGTCCATAATAGACGCCTGCCCATACCATGACCCCACCGCCACCATGGGTCACTCGATCCACAACATTGCCATCAGAAAACCGCTCACCCACACGACGCCACACACGCTGTCTGCCATCTGCCCTGAACAGTGTGAACCGGGATTCATCCGTGAAGAGAACACCTCTCCAACGTGCCAAACGCCAGCGCATGTGAGCATTTGCCCACTCAAGTCGGTTACAACAACGAACTGGAGTCAGGTCGAGACCCCGATGAGGACAACGAGCATGCAGATGAGCTTCCCTGAGACGGTTTCTGACAGTTTGTGCAGAAATTCTTTGGTTATGCAAACCGATTGTTTCAGCAGCTGTCCGAGTGGCTGGTCTCAGACAATCTTGGAGGTGAACATGCTGGATGTGGAGGTCCTGGGCTGGTGTGGTTACATGTGGTCAGCGGTTGTGAGGCTGGTTGGATGTACTGCCAAATTCTCTGAAATGCCTTTGGAGACGGCTTATGGTAGAGAAATGAACATTCAGTACACGAGCAACAGCTCTGGTTGACATTCCTGCTGTCAGCATGCCAATTGCACGCTCCCTCAAATCTTGCGACATCTGTGGCATTGTGCTGTGTGATAAAACTGCACCTTTCAGAGTGGCCTTTTATTGTGGGCAGTCTAAGGCACACCTGTGCACTAATCATGGTGTCTAATCAGCATCTGGATATGGCACACCTGTGAGGTGGGATGGATTATCTCAGCAAAGGAGAAGTGCTCACTATCACAGATTTAGACTGGTTTGTGAACAATATTTGAGGGAAATGGTGATATTGTGTATGTGGAAAAAGTTTTAGATCTTTTAGTTCATCTCATACAAAATGGGAGCAAAACCAAAAGAGTTGCGTTTATATTTTTGTTGAGTGTAGATAGATAGATAGATAGATAGATAGATAGATAGATAGATAGATAGATAGATAGATAGATAGATAGATAGATAGATAGATAGATAGATAGATAGATAGATAGATAGATAGATAGATAGATAGATAGATAGATAGATAGATAGATAGATAGATAGATAGATAGATAGATAGATAGATAGATAGATAGATAGATAGATAGATAGATAGATAGATAGATAGATAGATAGATAGATAGATAGATAGATAGATAGATAGATAGATAGATAGATAGATAGATAGATAGATAGATAGATAGATAGATAGATAGATAGATAGATAGATAGATAGATAGATAGATAGATAGATAGATAGATAGATAGATAGATAGATAGATAGATAGATAGATAGATAGATAGATAGATAGATAGATAGATAGATAGATAGATAGATAGATAGATAGATAGATAGATAGATAGATAGATAGATAGATAGATAGATAGATAGATAGATAGATAGATAGATAGATAGATAGATAGATAGATAGTCAGTCTATCCCAGTAATATGTCCATCAGGTTTAAAGGAAATCTATCCAGTCATGTTGAGGTATATTCATAACAACACTCACCTGATGTGCAGGGTTATAAACACTAAACAGGTATAAATCAACACTACTTTGAGCTAATTTGTCATATAGTTTGTAGTACACTCAAGAAGAAGTAAGGCCTAAATGGAATATGGGATAAGAGTCTACAACTCACTCTGGGCAGGATGCCAGTCCATTGCAGGTTACTTTCCCTGCTTTCAAGACCAGGACCCATTTACAGCTGGGAGGACTGGAACCATGTAGCTGAAGTGTCTTGTACAACAGGTATCATGACTGCGAATCAAACCCAGGTCTATATATTTTGAAGGCCAACTTCTCATCCCACTGAGCTCCTGTCAAGCTCTAATGAAAATTATTACATCAAGAATGCAATGAGATAATGACTTTATGAAACAATATAACCTTCACTGTCAACATACTTCTCTACATCCTTTACACTGGTGTGGATGCTCAGCAATACATCCACAAGAGGGCACTGCACCAGCTCAAACATTTTTGACAATGTCATACATGGCAACAGTTGAAGAAGTTGTAATAATGTATGTACTGCAAAAGAAAGAAAAGGGTAGGCAGTGCTGTAGATGGAGAATCATGGGACTGCTGGAAATACATCACAAGTGGTATTGTGTCTGAAAGATGCTTTCTGGGACGTGTGAGGTCTTCATGAGAAGTATCTGAAATCCAGAAATTGCTTGTGGGATGAGGGGGTGTCATGTGGGGGGTTTGGACTTGCTTCTGGGCTGAGGTGAAAACTGGGGATTTTCCTATTTTAATGACAGTTCTGGTACTATATCAGTGCAATCTGACTCACCAAGTTTAGTCCATTTTAATGGGACTCTGCTCTTCAACTTCTTGGTTGTCTTCTCAGTCTAAGGACCATCTACCCATGAAAATTTGACACAACCCAGAAATAATTTTTGAGATATCTTGAACACACTCAAGCAAACAAGGTGACCAAATGCCAACCTTTTAATTGCCCCCCCATCTATCTCGATGTTAAAGGAATTACTTGTTTTTCTTCCTTACTCCACGTTTCTATTCTTATTTTCCCACAGGATAGTCCTTGTGGAGAACATCCCAGAAGATATCTCCTTTTTGGACAATGGTACGTCCCACCTGCCTCTCTCAACAGGCCTTTACAATTTACTGGATCAAGCTATCCGGGTTGTTGAGATAGTTTCCCCGTTGTGGCTCCTCAACTCCTCGGAATATGAATCCAGCTTCCAACCTGCTGCCAAAAAGGTAAAAATCAACAAAAACAGACACTTCGTAACACAATTGTTTTTTTCTGTGTGTGTGTTTCTGTTCTGTTTTTTTGATTAGCCAGCTCCAACTATAAAGAAGCAGACCATATCCACTCTGTGATATGAGTGAAGTTGGGCCTCACTGTCACACTTATATGCCTGTTCACTTGTATCGATTCCATGGACTATGTAACTCAAATATCATGGTTTTCTGGAAGGAGGTAGCTGTAGCAAAACTTTTATGGTACTACAGAATTACAGTTTGGAACTCCTGAAAGCTACAGGGTGTAGGATTTAGTGTCCTCTAGTGGTGAGGTTGATAATTCATAATTCTGTTTCGCTTTACAATTTTGCAACCAATGATTCCTCTACTTTTTTCTTCAGCCTTCCAGCTGCACTGCGAAAGGTGGAATAGGGCAGCGCATTCTCGTTTGAACCATGCATGATATTGCGGGATTTGGCCATTTATGAAGACAGCGCTCCTGTTTTTTGGCTGTTTTGTTTTCGGCTGTAATCACAAAGCATTTGCGAAAAGTGGGGGGGGGGGGGGGGGGGGGGGTTCAGTTCCCAGTGGAGAAGGGAAGATGAGGCAAATGGGAGATGTCATGTCGGTAAGTGTTAGTCAGCTAACCAGAGTAGCTACGTTCATAAACAACCCGCAACACATCTCCACTTTCCCACCGCATAGTCACTTTTTCTTTGCATTTTCACTTTGTTTGCATGTAATTTGCCCCAAAACTCAGAGATAATGCTGTGTTTTTGTCCCCGGAAGTAGAGAAATTATGTCATATGCATCATATTTTATCCCTTTAGCACCGCCCTCAAACAAGACTCCACTGCCCAATACGCATATCCTTTTTGGGCTACTGTACCAACATGGCGGCCTCCAAGAAGGGGCCCGATCCCATGTCAATATGAAGAGCTCATTCTAAGCTGGTGAAAACACACTCATTTGTTGTTGCAGGTGAACAGACAGAGGAGGGACGAAGTCACTGTCAAGTCATTCTCAAGTCATCAATCTGCAAGTCCCAAGTCAAGTCTCAGGTTTATTTGTTTATTTGTTTATTTATTTGGATCCCCATTAGCATCTGCAGTATAACTGCATCAGCTACTCTTCCTGGGGTCCATTCATGTTTTAATCACAGTTTCAGTACAATAACATAATAGATTTCCATTAAGGCCTGTAAATCATAATGAAAATTCATAATACATTCAGAATAAATTCATACATAATCAATTCATAATACATCACAATACTTCAACAATTTGCCTCAGATAATACTTTTTAAGTTCCTTTTTAAAACCCAGTTCACTGCTCAATTCCCTTAACTTTAGTGGTAAATGATTCCATTCTCTCATGGCTCGAAACATCACTGTCCGTTGACTTTGGTTTGTTTTACATTTAGGCAAAATGAAACACAGTCCTTTGGCATGCCTGGTTGGATAAAAATGAGCATCCTTACTAAAAGGCAGTTGTTGGTAAAGGACAGATGGTATCTGAGTTGTAATAATACAACCCCTGGCAAAAATTATGGAATCACCGGCCTCGGAGGATGTTCATTCAGTTGTTTAATTTTGTAGAAAAAAAGCAGATCACAGACATGACACAAAACTAAAGTCATTTCAAATGGCAACTTTCTGGCTTTAAGAAACACTATAAGAAATCAAGAAAAAAAGATTGTGGCAGTCAGTAACGGTTACTTTTTTAGACCAAGCAGAGGAAAAAAATATGGAATCACTCAATTCTGAGGAAAAAATTATGGAATTACCCTGTAAATTTTCATCCCCAAAACTAACACCTGCATCATATCAGATCTGCTCGTTAGTCTGCATCTAAAAAGGAGTGAACACACCTTGGAGAGCTGTTGCACCAAGTGGACTGACATGAATCATGGCTCCAACACGAGAGATGTCAATTGAAACAAAGGAGAGGATTATCAAAGTCTTAAAATAGAGTAAATCATCACGCAGTGTTGCAAAAGATGTTGGTTGTTCACAGTCAGCTGTGTCTAAACTCTGGACCAAATACAAACAACATGGGAAGGTTGTTAAAGGCAAACATACTGGTAGACCAAGGAAGACATCAAAGCGTCAAGACAGAAAATTTAAAGCAATATGTCTCAAAAATCGAAAAATGTACAACAAAACAAATGAGGAACAAATGGGAGGAAACTGGAGTCAACGTCTGTGACCGAACTGTAAGAAACTGCCTAAAGGAAATGGGATTTACATACAGAAAAGCTAAACAAAAGGCATCATTAACACCTAAACAGAAAAAAACAAGGTTACAATGGGCTAAGGAAAAGCAATTGTGGACTGTGGATGACTGGATGAAAGTCATATTCAGTGATGAATCTCGAATCTGCATTGGGCAAGGTGATGATGCTGGAACTTTTGTTTGGTGCCTTTCCAATGAGATTTATAAAGATGACTGCCTGAAGAGAACATGCAAATTTCCACAGTCATTGATGATATGGGGCTGCATGTCAGGTAAAGGCACTGGGGAGATGGCTGTCATTACATCATCAATAAATGCACAAGTTTATGTTGATATTTTGGACAATTGAAAGGATGTTTGTGGATGATGAAATCATTTTTCAAGATGATAATGCATCTTGCCATAGAGCAAAAACTGCAAAAACATTCCTTGCAAAAAGACACATAGGGTCAATGTCATGGCATAGGGTCAATGTCAATGAGCAGATCTGATTTGATGCAGCTGTTAATTCAGGGGATGAAAATTTACAGGGTGATTCCCTAATTTTTTCCTCAGAATTGAGTGATTCCATATTTTTTTCCTCTGCTTGGTCTAAAAAAGTAACCGTTACTGATTGCCACAATCTTTTTTTCTTGATTTCTTATAGTGTTTCTTAAAGCCAGAAAGTTGCCATTTGAAATGACTTTAGTTTTGTGTCATGTCTGTGATCTGCTTTTTTTCTACAAAATTA
This sequence comes from Thalassophryne amazonica, assembly GCF_902500255.1. NCBI lineage: Eukaryota > Metazoa > Chordata > Actinopteri > Batrachoidiformes > Batrachoididae > Thalassophryne > Thalassophryne amazonica. The sequence goes on along the minus strand of NC_047115.1, from coordinate 19,918,971 downwards.
AACAACTGAATGAACATCCTCTGAGGCCGGTGATTCCATAATTTTTGCCAGGGGTTGTATTTCTTAAAAAGTTTGCTTTTGCATATAGCCACCTGTCCCTCACCAAAAGCCAAGAGAGGCGCTTATGCATTGTATCCACACTCGTCCTAAAGCCACATTTTAACACCACACGTGCAGCTTTATTTTGCACAAGCTGTAATTTTTTTACATTATTTACTGAAGTATTTGACCAGACAACTGCACAATAATCCAACTGAGACAACACCAAACTTTGAATGACATATGGTATCACTGGTTTAGTTAAATATCTTGAACATCTTATCACTGCCAAAGTCCGTCCCATTTTAGAGACTACATTATTTATTTGTTTGTCCCAGGACAGTTGGCTGTCAATACAGACTCCAAGGAGTTTGACTTCCTCCACTTGTTTAACAACTGTATTTTTCATTACAAGATTTAGTTGTGGTTCGGCTCTTAAGGAATGTTTAGTTCCAATAACAATGCTTACTGTTTTTCCTACATTCAGAATGAGTTTGTTGTCTTCAATCCAATTTTCAATCTTTTTAATTTCCTGCTCAAGTTTTGTTTTAACTTCCTCAATTGATTTCCCAGCCATATAGACTGTTGTGTCATCTGCAACCACTGAAATGCTTGCTGTATCAAGCACTAATGGTAGATCATTTGTGAAGATAGAATATAAAAGCGGACCAAGACAACTGCCCTGTGGCACACCATGTTTCACAGTTAAAACATTTGAAAAACATCCATTATAATACACTAATTGTTTTCTGTCACATAAATAATCACTAATAAATTGCACAGCAGATTTGGAGAAGCCATAACATTCAAGTTGTTTTAGAAGAATTTTGTGATCAATGAGATCAAAAGCAGCAGAGAAGTCCAATAATACTGTCCCAATAATGTTACCTTTGTCCATTTCCCATAACCAGTCATCAGTCATTTGGGTCAGTGCAGTCACCGTTGAATGCTTTTCTCTATAAGCATGCTGATAATTTGTTATTAAATTATTCTCTCTAAAATAAGCGTTAATCTGATCATACATATTTTTTCCATTAATTTACTCAATACCGTAAGTAAAATGATAGGTCTACTATTCATTGCAGAAAATGACACTTTTTTATTTTCTGGCAATGCTATAATTTTTGATATTTTCCAAGCCGACAAAAATGTATTTTCATTAAAACATTGATTAATTATATGGGTTATGGCTGGTGCAATTATTGAGGCTACAGGTTTTAGGAGGCGCCCATCTAGTTCATCTACTCCTGGAGGTTTGTCTTTTAGTGTCTTCAAATATTGTTCAACTTCATTTATACTTAGAACCTTAATGCAAAAATTATACTTTTTTGTTTTCATATTTTCTTTTATGATCTCAAATGACTGATTTTCATTTTTTGATTTTTACTCAGGTCAGCTTGCAAACAATTGGTGGTCATTATGACTTGAGATTTGCAGATTCATGACATTAGAGTGACTTGCTGGTGACTTTGTCCAACCTCTGTGAACAGATGGTGATTAACGCGATATTCCATTTCTAACAACGCCCATAAATCCTACACACTGTAGCTTTAAAGCATTGCTATGACTCAGACGTCGTCTGCTGCTGAACATTTGTAGAACACTGCTTTGCGTCTTTCACAAATACAACCCCTGGCAAAAATTATGGAATCACCGGCCTCAGAGGATGTTCATTCAGTTATTATTTTTGTAGAAAAAAAGCAGATCACAGACATGACACAAAACTAAAGTCATTTCAAATGGCAACTTTCTGGCTTTAAGAAACACTATAAGAAATCAAGAAAAAAAGATTGTGGCAGTCAGTAACGGTTACTTTTTTAGACCAAGCAGAGGAAAAAAATATGGAATCACTCAATTCTGAGGAAAAAATTATGGAATCACCCTGTAAATTTTCATCCCCCAAATTAACACCTGCATCAAATCAGATCTGCTCATTGACATTGACCCTATGCCATGACATTGACCCTATGTGTCTTTTTGCAAGGAATGTTTTTGCAGTTTTTGCTCTATGGCAAGATGCATTCATTCATCATCCCCAAACATCCTTTTTCTGTTTAGGTGTTAATGATGCCTTTTGTTTAGCTTTTCTGTATGTAAATCCCATTTCCTTTAGGCGGTTTCTTACAGTTCGGTCACAGACGTTGACTCGTTTCCTCCCATTCGTTCCTCATTTGTTTTGTTGTACGTTTTTCGATTTTTGAGACATATTGCTTTAAGTTTTCTGTCTTGACGCTTTGATGTCTTCCTTGGTCTACCAGTATGTTTGCCTTTAACAACCTTCCCATGTTGTTTGTATTTGGTCCAGAGTTTAGACACAGCTGACTGTGAACAACCAACATCTTTTGCAACATTGCATGATGATTTACTCTCTTTTAAGAGTTTGATAATCCTCTCCTTTGTTTCAATTGACATCTCTCGTGTTGGAGCCATGATTCATGTCAGTCCACTTGGTGCAACAGCTCTCCAAGGTGTGTTCACTCCTTTTTAGATGCAGACTAACGAGCAGATCTGATATGATGCAGGTGTTAGTTTTGGGGATGAAAATTTACAGGGTGATTCCATAATTTTTTCCTCAGAATTGAGTGATTCCATATTTTTTTCCTCTGCTTGGTCTAAAAAAGTAACCGTTACTGACTGCCACAATCTTTTTGCTTGATTTCTTATAGTGTTTCTTAAAGCCAGAAAGTTGCCATTTGAAATGACTTTAGTTTTGTGTCATGTCTGTGATCTGCTTTTTTTCTACAAAATTAAACAACTGAATGAACATCCTCCGAGGCCGGTGATTCCATAATTTTTGCCAGGGGTTGTATGAAAATTTGCTGTCATTCAGGACTACAGGTTGGTAAACATTTGAGTTTTTGAAATGCTCTGATCAAATGCATTCTAGAAAGGGGACTTTTATTATCAAATCTTGGTACAACAAAACCAACAAAGTCTGATGTGAAATATGGATTTAGATGAGAGGTTGGCACAAATTATATCTAGTAAATTAGTAAATATGTGCACTGGTATGCTCATTAAAATTCTCTGACCAAACTTTCTACTATACTAAACTTCACTCCTGAACCAGTTTAGACCCTGCTGAACAGGATGATCAGATATATCCAACAAACACTCATCAAAGTTGTATTTCAGAACTGCACTACAGTTAGGTTTGATACGTTAGGTCTGTTGAAATGAGCCACTTTATATTTGATTTAAGCAGGATGTGTGTTACTGACAGTTTCCCATGAGATTTTGCTGTATCTGTGTAAAAAACCATCATACAGGTCCGTTGTTAAGAATAGGATGTGTCAAAACTAATGAAAGCCAGCGGCTGTTGATTAGAAAGTAATAGCAGAGTTAATGACCGTGCTGCCTCCAGTTCTCCAAACAGCTGCCAAAAAAAAAAAAAAACAGACCTCTAAACAAAAGACAGGTCTGATCTGCAAATTTATGCTGTGTTCACCTTACAAGGGAACTGGGAATTGTGTCTTTTGCACCATCTGTGCTTTTGATAAGGATTAACATGAAAATCTCCAAAACTCATTTTCAGGTCCCCAGAATTACTTTGATGTATTTTTCTTCAGATTACACCAAAGAGCACAAAACTAGTTTTGCTCCAGTCCTCTTAAATGTGTTGTCCCATAATTTACATCTTGTTGAAATCTATTTTTTAATAGAGTACCCTTATTTTTGCAATATATCACAAAACTACTGTCATTTATTTTTCTATTAAAGTGCTTATTTTCATGGGATTCCACAGCAGATATAATGAGCCTGTGAGATCTTGCAGATGACATGAAGAAGGAACGTGTGCACATGCTTTCAACTAGGGGAAAAATAGAGTCTAATAAAGCTGCAATAAAACAGTCTCCCCACTGGCTCATTTTAGCAAACCAAGTAAAAACATTAGAACCCTAACAAACATTAGTTCTGACAACTGACACAGTAGATCCATATGAGTGTTGTCTTTCTTGTCCAACAGATATCCAGCAAAACCTTTATGTGAGAATCATCCACAATTTATCCAACGGGTTCTCTACCGTAGAAGTAAGTCCTATATAGACTCCGAAACCCACTGGTTCCAGCACTTATCTACAACATCCATACTGTGAAGTGGGTGAGAGTCTACCACTCCCACTGGATGGGATGCAATTCAGTGACAGGTTACTTCCCAGCCAAGGCAGCAACCAATTTACAGATGAGTGGATTGGGATAATGTAGAAGAACTGTCTTGTCCAAGGACACATGCAACAGCCAGTTGATATTTGGAAGTATTCATTGTCTTTGACCTTTACTTGACAATTACAACCTCATGTGGAATGCAAAATTAACATATTGCAAATGAAACAGGGAGGTGATGCTCTTGGAGCAGGCATGTGTAGATAATCATCCACAGTAGCTGGAAAACATGGTGCAATCAAAGATGAGGTCAACTAACCTGCACGCCATCATTTTAAATTTTGAAAACCACACTTGAATAACGGCCATGTTTTACTGGTGTTTCTCTCAGGGCAGGGCTCTGCTGTCTAGGCTCCAGGGGCTGAAAGCTAAAGGCATTCAACTCAAGATCTCCAGTGAAATGACAGACTCGACTGACCTCCAGGCGCTCGCCAGACACAGTCAGCTATTACTCTTACTATACCCTCCATATGTCTGTCTGTGTTCAAACATGCTTGTAACTGCTGTTTCCAGTGCTGAGAAGGTGGCCTGGTCTGTCTGTCTGTCTGTCTTTCCGATGTCTTACTAAATCAGCCCTAAGTGTTAACCCGGTCGCAAGTGTTTATGCTTCCATTCAAAACATCTATCTCAACTCACGCCTCAACTTTATCTAAATTCTGGGTCTTTTAGTGAATCTTAGCGCTAGTGGCCAGCGATCACCTTAGTATTTCTTCTGTTTTTCTTTTTACTTAATGCTGACAAATTACACTGTATTTTTCTTTCTGATGCTTGATTCCGCTTTTTTCTTTTCTCTCTGTTTGAGGTGCAGCTCCATCCAGAGATGGGTGTGGTATCTGTTCCAGAAACCGTCCTGTGCACCAGCAACATTTCCTGTATGTTCGTTTTGTGAATTGTTTCGTAATTTGTGTCAGTGGCATGGCCCAGCCGGGGGGGGGGGTCACCCCTTTGAGTCTGGTCTGCTTGAGGTTTCTTCCTCAGAGGGAGTTTTTCCTTACCACTGTTGCTCTGGGGATTGGTAAGGTTAGACCTTACCTGTTTGAAGCGCCTTGAGGCAATCCTGTTGTGATTTAATATAAATGAAAATAAACTGAAAAATTGAATTGAAAACAGTGTTAATTAACTATAATGGTATAAATCAGCTACGTATAGTGAAGTACTAAATAAAAATGGGAATTTTACATTGTATTAATCAAAAACTCCAAAATATTTCCACCACCTTATAGAATTTATGCCTTTGAGATTAAGATGGTAAGGCAGGTGTGAAGGCAAAGGGTGGCCCAACCTGCTAGTCCCATGTTGGACCCCCTTTGGCAAGTTGTATCTATTAAAGTGGCCAGAAGTCTATAATGAGCTGTTTTAGGTCTTAGCTGTATTTGTACCAAGGAAATTTCTGCAGGCATTGACGTAGATTGTTGGACTTTCAGAATGTTTCACATAAAATCGCTGTTATATTTTGGTTATGAAAGGTTTATTTAAAACTATTTTGCACGGTACCCTTTAAGAACAGACAAAGAAGACCACTGAGTTTTATTAGAGGTATGACCTGTGATTTGTGTGATGTCTTTTTTCTTTCTCTCTCTCTGTAGATGCTGAGGTCCACTATGTGAACATGACAGCACTGATCAAAGGTCATCTCCACTCCTCCTTCTGGGTGGTCGATAGGAAACACTTTTACATCGGCAGTGCCAGCATGGACTGGAGATCTCTGGCCACAGTATCAAAGACACACCACCACCACCATGCATAACAGCATAGCTCCTGCAATTACACACACACACACACACACACACACACACAGAGCTGACTATCAACCTTCTAAATTCAGGAACTCCCTTATACTTCACAATCTGGTAATCTTTGTTCAGAGCATCATTGCCCATTTTAATCACTGATGCAAACATGTACTGGATTAAGAGAAATTAACAATAAGAAACAGCACATAACGTTCAAACTGATTGTCAGGTTTGACCTCGGCTAGACATACAAGAAAGAACCAGACAGAGTTGGGATGTCTTTAGTGAGCTTTGCAAAGGAGAGAAACAGCAGAGGCTGGCAGCTTCGTGCAGCTTCTCTAACTGTGATATCCTTGCGAGGCCCTTTTATTGCATATGGAAAACAAGGATAAGAGAGGAGTGAGTTGAGTCCATGGTCACAACATGTACTCATTAGTCATGTGCAGATACGTTTGCAAACAACTGAATCATTAAAATCATGTACAGAGTGACAACTGAATCATTCCAAAAAGAGAGTACAGAGTGAGCGATTTTGCTGAAGCTTGCGTAATAGCTGATAAATGATAAACATGTTTTCACAGTATAATTTATCTAACACTGATAAGTACATCAGCTTCAATTTTCACATAAATTTAGAATTCAATGTTCATCCCCCTGAATCTGAGTTTATTTATAATAATATTTGCTGGAGCACGCAACAAAAAATGCAGGGGTGTAAAGAGGACAGCATGGAGATTACAAATCAGGGATGCATTGTGTTACAGACTGGAAATGTGAATTTTATGGAAAATAAGCAGAGATATTAAATGCAAGTGCAGGCTTTTGCAGGCTGCATGTGAATATTCTGACATAGATAAAGGCGCATGAACAACAGTTTTAATAAGACCTTAGTGAGAGGGATTTAAGCTCTATCGGGAACATTCTGTTCTGTAACCATGCAGGTGGAGAGAACAGAAAGCCTTTAAAAGGTTCAAGCAGAGAGGCTAAAACTGTCTCATTGGGTGGGGAGCAAAAAATGGAATTGTGAGTATTGTTGAACAATTCCTAAAAGTTTTAGGAGAAAGAGCATAAACGCCAGAAAAGCCAAGGTTTTTTTAGAAGTCCAGTATATTTGATAATAATGTTCATGAGACAGAAAGAGGATGAGCTGTAATCGTGATCGCGGTCGTCATCATTGTGTCGACCTTTACTGTTCTGTCTCACTTCCACAGCGAAAGGAGCTTGGCGTGCTGGTGTACAACTGCAGCTGTCTGGCTTTGGACCTTCACAGATTGTTCAGTCTCTACTGGGGGCTACAGTATAAAGACTTTATCCCCTCCTTCTGGTCCAAACGTCTCTTTGCCCTCTTCAACGGGGACACGCCGCTGGATCTCACCTTGAACAGCACTGAGGCCGAGGCGTACATCTCGGTGAGTGGCAGCGTTAGTTCCTTTCCGGTTTGGGGGCCTTATTGAGGCTGCAGCAAAATTCTGTTTGTAGTCGAGGTGAGGCTGCTGCAAACTGGAAAGCAAATGCTTCATCATTATAATACTTGGAAAAAAATACGATTGAGAAAAAAAGTTGAGAAAAATTGTATAGTTTCTGAGTCTGTTTTGTCTCAATATTCGGTTTTCAGCTGAATAATTTGCATTGACTTCTTACAATGTGAATAATTTAAAACACAAAGTCAGCAACCTCTCGCGGTGGTTGACAGCAAAGGTAAGAAACTAAATTTTTCATATTTCTGCAGACGCCCTGTCTGTCAGAGGATCATGAGTGATAGTGATGTGAAGTGACCAGCAGAAGTTGGCTGTTTCTGGAGCAGCTGGTCCACTCAGTCACACTCACACTTAAACAGGGTGCGCATGAAGGAAAAGGTCAACTAAAATAGATTGTTCTCCTTAAGTCACCTGGATCAGAAGAATTTAGTTGAAGGTAACAATAGGAAGTGCAGTTCTGCTGTGAGTTGAGAAGGTTCTGACCTTGAGCTATTTTACATTGGTCAAATCCGTTATTAAGCATTATAGCGTACTTATTCAAAACTGCTTGTTATTCTCAGAAATTTCATCAAACTTTAAATTTTAGAGTATATAACAACAGAGAAACAATTTTAAATATTTTAATACATTTATTAAATTATTTTTTATTATATTTTTGTCATCTGGCGGAGGATGTTGTGACACCTGCGTTTCCAGCAGGGGGTGCTGCAGCTCACTCACCTCTCCCCAGCACTCTCAGTTCACACAGCTATGCCCTTGCCTCTTTAGCTACGCACCTGTGCTGTCTCTGTAAGAAGGTGAAAACAGGCACACCTGAGGACAGCATGTGCCAGCGCCTTTCGGTGTGGCACACGGTTGTAAATGATTGCAGAGCAAATTCAACACATTCTCATTCCCAGCTCATCACATTTTTATGCTTGATCAGTGCCCCATTCCATCACAATGTAACGTTGTCTTATTGCTGCAAAACGGCCGCTGTGATTGAAAATAAATGGCAGGTCATCATTTTGCCTCTGTGCCTTTTTTAAGCTAATTTGACCATAGGATGAGTGGAAACAGGTTGCAAACTTTGCACATTGCCATTGCTGTAGTTTCAAGTTTGTCAGCCCTCAGGGGTCCTGGGAGCCCCCTACTGGCCAGGGGATCACAAGCAGTTGCCTGCCTTGCTTGCCAGCAAGCATCGTCGCTGTTAACACCAGCTTCTTGAAGACCCAAGATGTCTGGAATCACCTTAGCTATGTTTGAGAAAAATCATCTTAATTATTTTGTCTGTTTGCTTTCCTGTTCATAGAGTTCCCCTGATGCCTTCACCCCCAAAGAACGGAGCAGTGATCTGAAAGCCATTTCCAGGGTGATCCAAGAAGCTCGCCATTTCATCTATATCTCCATCGTTGATTACCTGCCTCTCCTCCAAAGCAGTACTAACAGGTTAAAATCTGTAGCTCAAAAGCATCACATTTTTCCAGTTATTTGCTTTAGACTGTTTGACAGTTTAGCATCCAAAGCTTTTGGAACCATTGGTTTGAGCCAAAATCTGTACGTGTGCAGATGAAGATGTGTGCATGTGTGCCTACATTTGTATCTTTGTTAAGGTACTGGTCTCACATCGACGGCCTTATCCGGGAAGCTCTCATCCTGAGGAAGGTGCAGGTCCGCCTGCTCATAAGTTGCTGGGAAAAGACTCATCCCCTCACGTTCAATTTCATCTGGTCCCTAAAGAGTCTGTGCATGCAGCAAGCGAACTGTTCACTGGAAGCCGTGAGTGCAAGACAACTCAGCATAGCTCTACACTCAAACTTCTTTTCTCGCTGTACCACTGCTGGTATGTGTGTTTTATTCATAGAAATTCTTCAGCGCCAGAGTGCAGAGGGATGGAAGCATTCAGGGAATAAACCACAACAGGTTTATGGTGACAGATCGAGCCATTTATTTAAGTGAGTTCATCTGCTGCACTTTGCAAATGTGACAGAAACGTTCACTTCATGTGGGCATAAAAATGCACAAGTTCATCTGAATCCACTGAGATTCATTAATTCATTCATTTTCTATACCTGCTTAATTCAATCAAGGGTCACAGGGGGCTGGAACCTATCCCATCAGTCATAGAGCACAAGGCAGGGTACACCCTGGATACTATGCCACTCTGTTGTGAGGTTACAGTGCATCCAGAAAGTAGTCAAAAGGCTTCACTTTTTGCACATATTTTGTTGGTGCCTTATTCCAAAATGGAGGAAATTCATTTTTTACCCTCAAAATTCTACTCACAACACCCCATAATGACAACATGATTTTTTTGTTTTTGTTTTTGTTAATTTTATTAAAAATAAAAAGCTAAGAAATCACATGTACATAACTTTTCATGTCCTTTGCTCAATACTGCTTTGTTGATGCACCTTTGGCAGCAATTGCAGCCTCAGGTTTTCTTGAATATGATGCCACAAGCTTGGTGCACCTATCTTTGGGCAGTTTTGCCCATTCCTCTTTGCAGCACCTCTCAAGCTTCATCAGGTTGGATGGGGAGTGTCAGTGCACAGCCATTTTCAGATCTCTCCAGAGATGTTCAATCAGATTCAGGTCTGGGCTCTGGCTGGGCCACTCAAGGACATTCACAGAGTTGTCCTGAAGCCGCACCTTTGATATCTTGGCTGTGTGTTTAGGGTCATTGTCCAGCTGAAAGATGAACCGTCGCCCCAGTCTGAGGTCAACAATGCTCTGGAGCAGATTTTCATCCAGGATGTCTCTGTACATTGCTGCATTCATCTTTCCCTCAATCCTGACTAGTCTCCCAGTTTTTGCTACTGAAAAACATCCCCACAGCATGATGCTGCCACCACCATGCTTCACTGTAGGGATGTGCCTGGTTTCCTCCAAATATGATGCCTGGCATTCATGCCAAAGAATTCAATCTTTGTCTCATCAGAGCAGAGAATTTTTTTTCTCATGGTCTGAGAGTTCTTCAGGTGCCTTTTGGCAATCTCCAGGTGGGCTACCATGTGGCTTTCTCTAAGAAATAGCTTCCATCTGGCCACTCTACCATACAGGCCTGATTGGTGGATTGCTGCAGAGATGATTGTCCTTCTGGAAGGTTCTCCTCTCTCCACAGAGGAATGCTGGAGCTCTGACAGAGTGACCGTCAGGTTCTTGGTCACCTCCTTGACTAAAGCCCTTCACCCCAATCACTCAGTTTAGACTGGCGGCCAGCTCTAGGAAGAGTCCTGGTGGATCCCAACTTCTTCCATTTCCATGTCCACTGTGCTCACTGGGACCTTCAAAACAGCAGAAATGTTTCTGTACCCTTCCCCAGATTTGTGCCTTTGTACCTGTCTTAAAATTAGAATTATAATCATAACATTTAAAATAATGACGTATTATTTAACATGCTATGATTGATTTTATTAAAGTACATAAAGTGATGAGCAAGGCAGGTAGCTCAGTGGATGAGAAGCTGGCCTGCCAATATGTTGGCCTAGGTTTGAATCCCGTTCTTACTGCTTCTCTGTCCTTGGACATGACACTTAATCTGCATTGTCTCAGTCCACCCAGCTGTAAAATGGGTACCAGCGATGGATTGGCGTCCATCCAGGGGGAGCCATGGACTCTCATCCCCTTTGGGCCGTGGAAGCAAGAGTTGAGACAATGACCGGCCTGATTGGCCTCAGGGTCTAAAAGGACTTACTTACTTAATAATGTGATGAAGTCTTTTTTCTAGACACAGTCCACAATTTATTCCATAAATCAGGCAGGTGGTGGATATGTTTTGCTTGTGTTTACATGTAAAATTATTGTTTGTTAAAAATGATTCTGAAGGATTCAAGCTGGTCACAAATCAGTGGTTTCCTAATTACAGACTATTTTAAGCTAGTGTCACCCCAGCAAACTGTAGTTTGTTTAATGGTGTTGAATATGTTCCCCATAGGTAACCTTGACTGGGTGGGAAAAGAGTTTACCTTCAATGCCGGGGCAGGTCTGGTCATCAGTCAGCCAGAAGACACTGAGGAGAAGAGCTCTTCAGTGATCCACCAGCTACGTGTCGCATTCGAGAGAGACTGGTTTTCATGTTATACCCGCTCCCTGCAGGCCAATAAGATCCCTGTCTGCAACAAACACCCTGTCTGCAACAAGCACCAGCTCAACAAACTGGTGCCAGCCAAAACCAGCCACCTAGGCAGTGGACTGGTTCCTATTAGAACAAGTTACCAAGAGTACAGATCTGCACCAATCAAAACAAGGAGCCATAACGACAGACCAAAACAAAGGAAAACTGGTCATCAAGAAGAAGCCAATGAACTGGTGCCAATTAAAGACACTCACCAAGAGATGGGACGAGTCCAACTGAGTCATCCAGACAACAGACAGCTACAAATCAAAATAAATTACCATGACGACCAAATGGAAGCGTTGAGTGAGTCAGCAGAGAGTAGCGGCAGCAACGAGATCTCTAATGGCTCCTTGTGACCACAAAGCACCTTGGGTTCCTTATTGCTGAGTGTCTGATGTGTTGCTCTCTTACTACAACCACGGGCTCAGACTGGGTCTTTGTAGCATTTTATCATTTTGTACAAAACAAGGACTTTGATGATAAAAGCGATAATATGGGAGCGGACGGCGTTCACAAAGAACTCAGGTAGGATTGTAAATAATCATCTAATGTCTGGTACTTTTGACGAAATGGAACCAAAACATTTTGGTTTTGAACAAATAATGCTATTATTACAACTATAGAGAATGACTTTCAGTGTTGAACCTTGTTTTCTGTACTTTCCTTATTACAGAAGGCTTGAATGCAGGAAAAGGTAATCGAACTGTTATTGATGGCCTGCACAGATATTGTCACGTAATCTGCCAGTGTCACAATTTATCACCCTTTAAAAAGGAGAATGACACTTGCATTCCTGTGCAGATAGCGGTGCAGCTAATGCTACATAGTAAAGTAGTGTAATGGTGCAGTCTAGCTAAAAATTCCAAAACTGTTCATTTTGTGATTAAACTGTATACGTTTATAGCCAAAGACATTCAAAAATATTTGCATATTGAGCTAAATTTCAGTATGTCACCAATGGACAACTATTTTCAGATCAATTTAGTTGTCTGTGATATAATATGATAATGACATGAATTAATTTACTGTACATATTTTTGGGGGAATTGTCATTTAAATAATACAGACAGGTCATTTCAAATTCAAGATGGCCACCATTTTCACCAAGATGGCAGCCACAACTGCTATTAAAGTTGCAGTTCCAGTAAGGTTGCAGACACGAGGCCGATATGGATGCTGGGTGTCAAATATTACCTTTTTGTATGTTGGCCATGGCTATCACCTTGGAAAAAATAGTTGTCCACCCTCCATTGTGAGACAGAAGGAGGCCTCTGGACAATTCAAAAGTTCCATAATTGAATTCTGTGTCATAAAACATGTATGATATGACACCAAGATCATGCAAATTCCACTAGTCTGTATACAACTTTATTGCAATTGCAGTTTTCATACTGCTCATGGCTTCCATCTTTAAAAATGGTAGCCAAGGAGAATTTTAAATAACTTGCATGTATTACCCAAACAACACTTCCTAAGAGCTATGAATGGTAAATAAAGTCAAATAGTTACGTATGTCCTCAGTACCATATTACAGCTATCACTGGCACTGCTAAATAAACTGATCTGAAAACAGTTGTCTCGGCTACCGTGGGCGACATTAAAACTTCATAATGGCTCCATATCCAATTTTTGTTTTTTTTATGTCTTTGGCTGTACGTCTACCAAATGGTGTGCTTTTATCACAACACACACAATTGTCATGGTTATCTGTACCATTAGTGGAATATTTACTGAACAGCTCTGTTGTGTACACATTGAAGGTTTCTTATTGCCTGTGTCATCCAATTACAGTGAATACTTGAGCCTCATGTAAATAGTTTGTGCATCTTCAGCTGTAATCTGCATATGTTACTGTGCATTCATATTTTTTTTTTTAATGCAGTCATATTTATTGTTGCTTACTGAAAACCTTTATGCCAGAGCAAAAAAAAAAAAAAAAAAACCTGGGACACGTTCTGTCAAATGTACGAATGAATAACATGCACTGAAATAGGCAAAAAGACATATAATGTTTTTAAATGAAGCCAATAAGCACAGATTTCTCTTTAAAGACCTTTTTAAAGAATCCCATTTACCCCACACATAGTTGTTTTTTCAATTACAGCTTATTTTGAATGCTGCAGTTAAGAAATTTGCTCTCTTTGTGGATTGATCACAACAAGCTCATCACGGTTTCTCAGTTCAGATACTATGTTGGAAACGGAGTTATCTGTGACGCAAATAAGGCACCATTTTTCTGCTGACTCTCCGTGTTGTCTCACACGTGACCGCTTTGTTAACGGTTTGAGTGAGGAAAATAGCTACCTTTACTTTGCAGCGTTTGACACTGTTGTCCTCCATAACCTTGGAGCACAATATATCTGAAACAGCAATCCACCCTTTAATCATCTTTTACTTTTTGCAGTATTTGATAAATGACAAGTCTGGACCGTGTATTGGAATACGGTAACGTCTGTGTTTCTATCAGTACGTACTCCAAAACCTAACAAATTAGGCCCAATCACTTAAAGCTGCAGTGTGTAAGATTTAGAGGTGTTTATGAGCATAAATGGAATATAGCACTCATAACCCTTTATTCAGTAATGTATAATAAGCTGCAACATTGGATTGATGTGCTTTCATAAGCCATTCATATCTACATGGGAGTGCCCCCCCCCCACCCCACCCCATGCTGACCACCATGATGCACCACCATGTTGATACACTAGCCCAAAAGGGACATATTTACTCCTACTTTTGTATTTTGCAGTGTGGCCAGAAGACTGAAGAAGAAAGAAGAGGTATCAGTGGTTGCTACTATAGAATTTGTGATCACGTCAGGATCACCAGTGTAGAATTTGTGTCGGATGAAGGAAACACAATTTCCTTATTTTGGCAATGCAAGTGCGCGCTGTTTATTTCTCTCGTTAATTCTACATGTTCATTGTTCATATCATTGTCGTAGAAACCTTATTTCACAGCAGGAACACACAAAGGAGACAGGAAACATCAGTATGCAAGACAGCATGTCATATGCACAGAGAACAACATACGAGGGCTGTCCGTAAAGTATAGGTCCTTTTTATTTTTTTCTAAAACTATATGGATTTCATTCATATGTTTTTACGTCAGACATGCTTGAACCCTCGTGCGCATGCGTGAGTTTTTCCACGCCTGTCGGTGACGTCATTCGCCTGTGAGCACTCCTTGTGGAAGGAGTCATCCAGCCCCTCGTCGGAATTCCTTTGTCTGAGAAGTTGCTGAGAGACTGGCGCTTCGTTTGATCAAAATTTTTTCTAAACCTGTGAGACACATCGAAGTGGACATGGTTCGAAAAATTAAGCTGGTCTTCAGTGAAAATTTTAACATCTGATGAGAGATTTTGAGGTGATTCTGTCGCTTTAAGGACTTCCCACGGTGGGAGACGTCGCGCAGCGCTCTCAGGCAGCGTCATCAGCCTGTTTCAAGCTTAAAACCTCCACATTTCAGGCTCTATTGATCCAGGACGTCGTGAGAGAACAGAGAAGTTTCAGAAGAAGTCGGTTTCAGCATTTTATCCGGATATTCCACTGTTTTTTTTAATGAAAGACGTGCAGGCGGATTGCAGCGTCGGCTCGCAGCCGCCGCGACGCTCCGCCACAGGAAAAACACCTCTGTTGGAAGCCTTGAGGACAAGTTGGAACATCTCCAGCTGATAAACAATTTCTCATATACTCACTCCACTGAAAGCCATCAAAAGCCGCCTGGATTTTACAAATGGTTATCAACACGGAGGTGTTTTTCCTGTGCCGCCGCGCCGCGTCGGGACGCAGCCGCCGATTGTCTTACAGACATAAAGACATGGATGACCTCTAATTTCCTGCTTTTAAACTCAGATAAAACTGAAGTTATTGTACTTGGCCCCACAAATCTTAGAAACATGGTGTCTAACCAGATCCTTACTCTGGATGGCATTACCCTGACCTCTAGTAATACTGTGAGAAATCTTGGAGTCATTTTTGATCAGGATATGTCATTCAAAGCGCATATTAAACAAATATGTAGGACTGCTTTTTTGCATTTACGCAATATCTCTAAAATTAGAAAGGTCTTGTCTCAGAGTGATGCTGAAAAACTAATTCATGCATTTATTTCCTCTAGGCTGGACTATTGTAATTCATTATTATCAGGTTGTCCTAAAAGTTCCCTAAAAAGTCTTCAGTTAATTCAAAATGCTGCAGCTAGAGTACTAACGGGGACTAGAAGGAGAGAGCATATCTCACCCATATTGGACTCTCTTCATTGGCTTCCTGTTAATTCTAGAATAGAATTTAAAATTCTTCTTCTTACTTATAAGGTTTTGAATAATCAGGTCCCATCTTATCTTAGGGACCTCGTAGTACCATATCACCCCACTAGAGCGCTTCGCTCTCAGACTGCAGGCTTACTTGTAGTTCCTAGGGTTTGTAAGAGTAGAATGGGAGGCAGAGCCTTCAGCTTTCAGGTTCCTCTCCTGTGGAACCAGCTCCCAATTCAGATCAGGGAGACAGACATCCTCTCTACTTTTAAGATTAGGCTTAAAACTTTCCTTTTTGCTAAAGCTTATAGTTAGGGCTGGATCAGGTGACCCTGATCCATCCCTTAGTTATGCTGCTATAGACTTAGACTGCTGGGGGGTTCCCATGATGCACTGTTTCTTTCTCTTTTTGCTCTGTATGCACCACTCTGCATTTAATCATTAGTGATCGATCTCTGCTCCCCTCCACAGCATGTCTTTTTCCTGGTTCTCTCCCTCAGCCCCAACCAGTCCCAGCAGAAGACTGCCCCTCCCTGAGCCTGGTTCTGCTGGAGGTTTCTTCCTGTTAAAAGGGAGTTTTTCCTTCCCACTGTAGCCAAGTGCTTGCTCACAGGGGGTCGTTTTGACCGTTGGGGTTTTACATAATTATTGTATGGCCTTGCCTTACAATATAAAGCATCTTGGGGCAACTGTTTGTTGTGATTTGGCGCTATATAAAAAAAAATTGATTGATTGATTGATAACCAAATACCGGCATCACTGAAAGCAGCCAAAGATAACGATACGTCTTTGGGATGGTTATGAGTAATTTTTTCTCTAATAGTTAAAATTTTATTAGCAAAAAAAGTCATGAAGTCATTACTAGTTAAAGTTAAAGGAATACTCGGCTCAATAGAGCTCTGACTCTTTGTCAGCCTGGCTACAGTGCTGAAAAGAAACCTGGGGTTGTTCTTATTTTCTTCAATTAGTGATGAGTAGTAAGATGTCCTAGCTTTACGGAGGGCTTTTTTTATAGAGCAACAGACTCTTTTACCAGGCTAAGTGAAGATCTTCTAAATTAGTGAGACGCCATTTCCTCTCCAACTTACGGGTTATCTGCTTTAAGCTGCGAGTTTGTGAGTTATACCACGGAGTCAGGCACTTCTGATTTAAAGCTCTCTTTTTCAGAGGAGCTACAGCATCCAAAGTTGTCTTCAATGAGGATGTTAAACTATTAGTGCTGCAGATAACTGAAACAATCCTGCAAATGATGAAACAAGCATCAAAGTTGGCACAAATACTCCTTAGACATTCCTCTTTTGAAAAAGCCAACTAGCCACTTGAATTTTCAATGGGTGGCCAGGTAGGGGTTAATTGAAGAACAGGGGTCAAAATTAAAAATGCCCCAATCAAATTGAAAACAACAATACAGTATTTGTCTGAGCATAACAATTCCAAAAAGGTATAGTTTGAACTATCTATGACTGAATGTTCAGGAGTTATGGGGTAAAAACAGCAAAAATTGTGACAAAGGTCATTTTCAGTTTGTACACGGGTCAAAAGTTAAAGTTGCTCCAATTTTGGTAAAAAGTGATGCTAATTATTGGTTGAGCTAATAGGATTAATAAATGGAATAGTTTTGACTGTGTTGAATGTTTGGTCTCCAAAGTAAAGGTGAAACAAGGTCAATGTCCATTGGATTCTATGACATGTGACATATGTTACGCCGTAACTTGATAACTAAGCATGATACATGGCCTAAACTATTCCTTTTTAAAACTCTGTTAACTCAACTAATAATTTGCATCATTTTTTAACAGAACTGGAGCAACTTTTACTTTTGACCGCTGTACAAACTGAAACTGATCTTTGTCACCATTTTTGCTGTTTTTACCCCATAACTCCTGAACATTCAGTCATAGATAGTCCAAACTATACCTTTTTGGAATTGTTATGATCAGAAAAGCAATGTACTGTAGTTTTCAATTTGATTTGAGCATTTTTAATTTTGACCCCTGTGTAATTCTTCAACTGACCCCTACCTTATTGAAAATTCAAGTGGCTAGTCAGTTTTTTCAAAAGAGTAATGTCTAAGGAGTATTTGTGCCAAATTTGATGCTTGCATCACCATTTGCAGGATTTTGCTCTAAATATTGTTTTAGCTGCTGCACTATATTGGCAGTTACAGGAAACAGCTTTATGTGTGCAGAACAGACAATTGCTTGGCACCCACGAAGTGGTCCTGTCGGCAGACATCAATTTGCACATCCCAATGGGGCACTGATGGGAACTTATCAATATGCATGTCTCGGCTCGATAACACATGTATGACAGGGAGTATCTCGTAACCACATCTGGGCGTGTTAACAGATCAGAGAACAGACAGCTGATCACTCGGTTATAATGAATTTTGTCCAAAATGTGATGAAAGATCGCTACACTACATCGTGACCAATGACAACATAATGCAGTCTGCAACCTCACCACTAGATGACAGCAAATCCTACACACTGCAGTTTTTAAGTACAGTTAACTCAAAAATGAATGCACCATTGTACCAGAACAGCATAAGCATAAGCATTATGTATGCTGTTATGTATGCATAAGCATACATAACAGCATACATAAGTTCATATAACCGCTGCTATTTTATTTTTGTTGTTTAATTCTGCCATACATCCCATCTGAGAGTGCCTCAGTAAACCAATAAAAAAAAAATGAAAATAACTTTTAATGTCCTCCCATGTGAAGAAGTGAGACAGTTTGAAAGAGAAAATAAGAGAAGAAATGCAAACTAAGACAGTGCATCAGTTCCATCTGGGAAAGGGACTAATTCCACGACTCAGTGTGTAATATAGAATCTGTAAAGTAGAACCTACATCTAACACCCAAATGTGCAATGGTTTCATCCAAAAAAGTACACAATGTAGAATGCTGCTCTCCTGATTAAAGCTGTGCCACTGGATACGAATAATCAGAGCTTGTACTCACAAAACTGAAAAACAAAAGTGGATGAATTGACCCATCTGTTCTTTACTTCCAAACACATTGTTGTGACTTATTAAATAAGGAAAGCTGTCAGTCAGATCGGTGCAATGACTTTTTTAACAGGGCTCGACACAAACTGCATTTACACCTCAAGGACCCGTTGGCCTGCATAGACTTTGGCTTCATATATTATCTTTGGAGGTAAAACTGAAACTATAGGTTTCTTTGTGTAGTGCAACTAATTAACCATCCATCCATCCATCCATCCATCCATCCATCCATCCATTCATTTTCTTCCGCTAATTCTGCAGCAACTTTCATTTGCATTTTGAATGTTTGCATGTGAACTTAATGCCTTTATGACACTATTTTCTATGAGTGCTGCAGAGAAATATCTGTTCTTCAGTGCTTGTAATATAGAAGCTTTTTTATATCTAACGTCTGGATGATGAAGCATTTGTCAGTGACGCCTTTCTAAATGATGCACAGGTTATCTGCAGAAATGTCATGAACTGTGTGAGTATGGTTCACCTGGTTACAGTGGGTAACTTCTGCCATCTAGAGGACATAATCTTATTATAATTATCCATTTGTTCACAGCTACTGTTTCTGGGTAAATCTATGGTAATGGAATTACAATGACAGCAAAATTTGGCCATGTTTCAGCTCGCCATTAAAAAATGTCTCTGATTGTAATTCTGTTACCATAGAACTGCCTTTATGGTCACATAAAAGGCATGTTCTGCCTCCATAAAAAATGTCACCTACACTTGTGATCTGATACCTGGTCTGGGGTCAGCTTTATGATGTTATGACCTGTGATTGTCATAAAGTGGTGCAAATACTACTGTGCCACAACCAACCAGGTACTTTGTGTATGTGTGCAGATATAGATAATTGTGACTATTTCCAGTCAGTATGAACCAGGACTGTTGTGCAATCCTGTGACAAATGTTTTGTGTCTACATTATGTTGGTTATGGGACCCTGATGGAAAACTAGGATTGAATTTTCCTCACTTTGTGCACCACAGTCATCCATCCGTCCATCCCTGCAGTGAGGTTAAAGAAGTTGTTACTGGAATAGCTTCCTCTGATTAGTTTGCATCAGAGCCTGTTTTTCTTGAAGTCTGAATGCAAACTGTGTGGTTATTTTTGGCTCCACTGACTGTTTCAATTTAATCGCACACTATAACTGCATTGTGATATTGCCTACCTTCATTTTGTTGATTTTTTTTTTTTTTTGTATAACTGCTGCTTGCATGCCCAAGCTGCCTTTAATGAACTGTGCACAATAGCTATGAGCCTTTCCAGAGATGGTCATATTGGCAACTTATTTATATATATATATAAAAAAAAAACATACGGAATGTATATTTATTGAATAGCCTTGTTAATGCACACTATTAACCAATTGGTACATTTTTACTCTTAATAAAAAAAATACACTCAGAGCCTTTGGTGTCTTTTGTCATATTTTTTATATGAGTTTATATATGCGTGAGTGAATGTTTGGATTTCTTTGACACAAAGCCAGTAATTACATTAATTACAAAATTATATTCATATTTTTTTCTTTTGTCTTTGTCTTTGGCTGTTTTTAACATTCTGGGAAAGTACAATCCCAATTCCAATGAAGTTGGGACATTGTGTAAAATGTAAATATAAACAGAATACAATGATTTGCAAATCTTCTTCAACCTATATTAAATTGAATAGACCACAAAGACAAGATATTTAATGTTCAAACTGATAAACTTTATTGTTTTTGTGCTAATATTTGCTAATTTTGAAATAGATGCCCGCAACACATTTCCAAAAAGCTGGGTCATTGGTATGTTTACCACTGTGTTACATCACCTTTCCTTCAAACAACACTCAATAAGTGTTTTGGAACTGAGGACACTCATGATTGGGTATAAAAGGAGCATCCCCCAAAGGCTCAGCCGTTCACAAGCATAGATGGGGCGAGGATCACCACTTTGTGAACAACTGCTTGAAAACAATAGTCAAACAATTTAAGAACAATGTTTATCAACATTCAATTGCAAGGGATTTAGGGATTCCATCATCTACAGTCCATAATATAGAAGATTCAGAGAATCTGGAGAACTTTCTACATGTAAGCGGAAGGCTGAAAACCAACATTGAATGCCTGTGACCTTTGATCCCTCAGGTGGCACTGCATTAAAAACTATCATCATTGTGTAAAGGATCTTACTGCATAGGCTCAGGAACACTTCAGAAAACGATTCTCAGTTAACACAGTTCGTCGCTACATCTACAAGTGCAAGTTAAAACTTTACCATGCAAAGCGAAAGCCATACATCAACAACATCCAGAAACACTGCCGCCTTCTCTGGGCCTGAGCTCATTTGAAATGGACAGACGCAAAGTGGAAAAATGTGCTGTGGTCTGATGAGTCTATGTTTCAAATTGTTTTTTGGAAATCATGGACGTCGTGTCCTCCGAACAAAACAGGAAAAAGAACATCCAGATTGTTACCAGCACAAAGTTCAAAAGCCAGCATCTGTGATGGCATGGGGGTGTGTCAGTGCCCATGCCATGGACAACTTATACACCATCAATGCTGAAAGGTACATGCAGGTTTTGGAGCAACACATGCTGCCATCCAAGCAACGTCTTTTTCAAGGACATCCCTGCTTATTTCAGCAAGACAATGCCAAGCCACATTCTGCAAGTGTCACAACAGTGTGGCTTCATAGTAAAAGAGTGCAGATACTAGAATGGCCGCCTGCAGTCCAGACCTGTCGCCCATTGAAAATGTGTGGCGCATTATGAAGCGCAAAATATGACAACGGAGACCCCGGACTGTTGAACAACTGAAGTCGTACATCAAGCAAGAATGGGAAAGAATTCCACCTACAAAGCTTCAACAAATACTGTCTTTAGTTCCCAAATGCTTATTGAGTGTTGTTAGAAGGAAAGGTGATGTAACACAATGGTAAACATACCACTGTCCCAGCTTTTTTGAAACGTGTTGCAGGCATCCATTTCAAAATGAGCAAATATTTGCACAAAAACAATAAAGTTTATCTGTTTGAACATTAAATATCTTGTCTTAGTGGTGTATTCAATTGAATATAGGTTGAAGAGGATTTGCAAATGATTGTATTCTGTTTTTATTTACATTTTACACAATGTCCCAACTTCATTGGGATTGGGGTTGTAATAATGTTCATGTCATCCTTAAACATTTTCACCTTATGATGTCACAACTATCTGGTGATAATTTTTTGCAGTTTCTACTGTTGGTTTGCAGAGGCACGCAACAAAAACAATAATCAAGTTGTTTTGTTTTGAGGATTTTAAAATTTCTCCTGGGAAGGCATAACAGAGGCAGTGGCACACCTGTGTCAACTTGTGACATCACAGCGGCATAATTCTGGTGCCTCAGTAGTAGCCTGTGACACATCAGTGTCAGCCTCTGGCACCTCAGTGGCAGCCTTTGACACCTACGTAGCACTCGTGTCAGTCTGTGACATCTCAGTGGCATGCTTGTGGCAGGTCACTGGTAGACTGTGTCATCTCAGTGGCACTCTTGGGGCACCTCTGTCAGAACCTGTGACACCTTAGTGGCAGCCTGTGACAACTCAGTGGCATTCCTGTGTCATCTCAATGGCATTCTTGTGACACCTCATTAGGATAGAACTCCAGAACCAGTTTTAAATTTAATTCATCATTCATTTCCTGGAATAATTTTTAGAATTGCAGACATTAAAGCAACTGCTACATTATTCTTGCAACGTTGCCATGAAAATTATTTTTAAAACCAAACAGATTTTTGTTGTTTCTGCATAAATTATTTAATGCAAAACTTGATCATCACCAACTAACCAGCTTTGTTAAGCACTTTAAAACAACCACAGTGGGCCAAAGTGCTGTACAGAAGAATAAATAAAAATCATCATAAAAGACATAACAGTTCATATAAGACATAAAATTGTAAATAAAATACAAATAAATGTATTTAAATTTATATTTGGCTCATGAAAAACAATGAAAATAAGCTCAAACTGCCAAGTTTAACTTTTTGTGTGGCGGTAATTTACATGCCCGTACCCCGCCCAAGAATTCTGCTGATTTTTTTCTGATCTGGATATCAACGTTATGTATTTTCTTTTCATTGATAAAAAGCAACAAGCACTAACTGTTACACAGCTATTATCACACACCCTCAAGTTTCAATTTCCTCTGCCAGAGTAATCCCTTAAGTGATGAAAGGGGAAACTGCTAGATAAACTTTTCCCATGGGGGTTGAGAATTTTCGCTCCCTGGTCCCTATGCTCCTCTGATATCAAACAGATTAGTAGGCTTGTAAATACCCATGTAGACACACAATTACACTTGTCTGGTTTGTAAAAACATGTTTGTATGTATATGCTGAGAAATAATGGGAGCTTCTCCTTCCTCTTGCAAATACTGTAAAGGTGCAAATATTCGCATGGGATTTATTATGCGAATTTCGTGAGTTAAACAAGGTAGCCAAATTAAATACCGCTATTTTAATACATAACATACATATACGTACATATTCATAATGTAAACGTGAATATTAATACCGCTAAATACGAGGTCTGTTAGAAAACTATCCGACCTTTTTATTTTTTGCAAAAACTATATGGAATTGAATCATGTGCGCTTGCATCAGCCAAGCTTGAACCTTCGTGCGCATGCGTGAGTTTTTTCACGCCTGTCGATTGCGTCATTCGCAACCGACAGGCAGGTATAAAGTTTGCATTAATGTTATCTTGGTTCTTCCTGGGTGGTTCTTATGGCAACTGATCCAATCCCAAGCAAGGACTATTTGTATATAAAAATGTATTTTCTAAAATGATACATTTTGGGTTTCAAATGAAATTTATGTAGCTTTTTACCCCTCGAAATCCTCAAAAAGCTTCTACCCCTCGACCCCACCGGGGGCCCTGCAGCCCACTGGACCCCCTAACTCAAGGATTTGAACCCCCCCTTTCACATTCCTATATACGGCCCTGATTTATGTCCTGATCTGTTGAATAATGTAATTATGTCCGCCAAGGATGTAATAAAATCACCTGCGTTTGTCTGTCTGTCTGTACGTCTGTCTGTCTGTCTATCTGGCTGTTACCAGCATTATGTAAAAACTACTGCACGGATTTTGACGGAATTTTCACCACAGATAGATAATAGGCCAAGGAAGAACCCATTAAATTTTGGAGTAGATCCAGATCTGAATCCGGATTCTGGATCAAGTTTTACTTTATATACGCTTTGAAGGATTACTGTTAGCAGGATAATGTCAAAACTACTGCACGGATTTTGACGAACATTTTTTGACACAGATACATATTAGGCCATGGAAGAACCCATTAAATTTTGGAGGTGATCTGGATCCGGATACAGATTCTGGATCAAGTTTCACATTATATAGTCTTTGAAGGATTATGTCAAAACTACTTCACAGATTTTGACAAAATTTCAACACAGATACACATTAGGCCATGGAATACTCCATTAATTTTTGGAGGTTGATCCAGATCCAAATCTGGATTCTTGATCAAGATTTCACTTTATATATGCGTTAAAGCATTACGTTAAAAATACTTCACGGATTCTCACCAAATTTTCACCACGCCATCTGCTCCTCCACGTCATAAGGAGTCAGTTGAGGTGGCTCGGGCATCTTTTCCGGATGCCACCTGGACGCCTCGCTGGAGAGGTGTCCAGGGCACATCCCATTGGGAGGAGGCCCCGGGGAAGACCCAGGACACGCGGGAGGGACTACATCTCTCGACTGGCTTGGGAACGCCTTGGGGTTCGCCCGGAGGAGCTGGGGGAGGTGTGTGTGGATCGGGAGGTCTGGGCAGCTTTGCTTTGAGCTGCTGCCCCCGCGACCCGACTCCGGATAAAGCGGAAGAAAATGGATGGATGGATGGATGGATGGATGGATACAACATCTGGTGAGAGAAATCGTTCAGGACTTCAAGACCACTGTGATGCTCTGCAGGAGGCAAGCGAGGCTGACCTGGTCGGCTGCTTGTGGATCAGCAACTCGGTGGATTTCTGATAGCGGCGGGTCTCTCTCAGCACCACGGTGCTGCACCTGTTAACGGTGAGGCTTCTTCACACCGCCGGTAGCCGGAGCGCTCTTCCAGGCAGCTTTGGCAGTGAGCTACTTCCTTGGAGCTTTTCTTCCAGTGGATTTACGGGCAGTCTGCTTGGTTCTGGCCATATTAATCTTACGCTGTGAAACTGCCAGACACATCGTCATTAAATTAACTGTCCGGTATAACATACGGATCCACTGAACCAACTACACATTGATCACAATAAACAGCTTCATCTCAAGGGTTTAAAGTAGAGAGAACATAAAGAGGGCCAACTTCCTATAGGCTGCATTGTAATTGGCTGTGCGCTGGTCACCATTTTGAATATGTGTAACTGGGTGTTGCTATAGACGCACAATGGCAGTCTTTGTGTCACTCTAGAGTTGTATTTAGAGACAAAAGTTTCTGTTTATGTGCATTTTTCACCATGGATCATAACTATCATACCAGCAACATCAGAAAAACATCAAGAAAGGAACTGAGTGTTCGGCTATCAATTGCACCAAGTACACTAAAACAAACAAGGAAGTGGCATCCTACTCCTTTCCAAAGGGTATAGTTAAGAAATGATTCAATCCACTGACATTGATAACCTTTTTGCTTAACAATTCCCTTATCGGTCCTTCAGAGTGGCCGCTGTTTTTGGGGGTGTTGGTGAGGAAAATGATCATTTCTCTACATTGATTACAGACCCTGCAGCGGGTCTGTAATCAACTTTTATGCAGTGCGGCTTTGCTTTGAAACTTAAACCAATCAAAGCAGTGATTCACAGATCGAAGCAGTGCTTCGGTCTAATGCTTCATTGATTTATTTTGCTTTATCTTAATTTTCCCCTGCTAATACCCTAAAGAGCATATGTCTGTGAGTAATATTTACCTTTTTTATGTTAAACCAACCTGTTCTGGTCTTCTGAAACAGTTGATAGATGTATTTTCTAACTTAAAAGCGGGGCCGATGCTAAAGCGTTAGCATGTCTATGGCATTTTCATTGTTAAAGTTAGCATTAAGCTGTTGCAGCTGTCAGCACGTTTGTGTGCATTTATTTTCTGTATAATAATGGCTCAGCGCTTGTTGTCGTAAAAGAGTCAAATGTATTACAAATTGTAATATTTTTAAATTTATTTTTGTTTATATATTAATAATAATAATAGCAACAACAACAATAATCGTAATAATAACTAATAATGCTACAAAACAATTTTAGACAAAGAGACAAAAAGAATCTGATTAAAAACACAACAGAAAATATAAAACTAAATCTAAAATATAAAACTAAAAATATAAAAGATCAGGCTGCCTAGGTTATAATATACTTACAACGCCTTATTTTCCACTCTATACACTCCACCAGTGCTTAATTTGTAAAGTGGGAGGTCCCGGAGCGCAGAGGATGGGTGGCTCCGGTGCAGAAAAAAAAAAAAGAAGGCCGGGGGGGGCTTGCAAACAACGCTGTGCGCCACACCGAAAATAAACGGGGCATGTATTGTAGGCCTAACACTAGTCACACCAAATCCGGATAAAGTACAAATTCCTCAGTGGTCCCTCATTTATTGCGGGAGTTACGTTCTCCGCGTTCACACTAGGCGCGACGTGAGCGACTGCAGCCACAGGTTGCCATGTAATCCCTATGTAAGGACGCGTTTTGGTGCCAAACCGCGCAGCGCGACGCGAGTGAAGCGATTTTGAGCGTTTTGCGCATTTGTGGCGCGATATTGCATTGCGTCACGTCGTGTTGCACTCCTCCCCAAGTTTAAAAATCGGAACTTTTTGGTCTCGTCGCGTCGCGATGACCAATCAGGGACTGAATATGTAGTGACATGGAGATGTCTGGAGTTTGACTGAAGATGTGAACATGTCCTGTCTCTGGTAGCAGCCTGTGAGCAGGACTTATGTCTCTTTTGTCCTTTATTTCACAATCATGACAGAGTTTTTGGAGCGAGCAGCAGCACCACAGCAGTGGGAGCGGAGTTTCTTTTTCTTTTTTTTACGTGCGCGCACGAGGGAATCATCCATGGAGATTATTTTACTTATTAACTACACAGATGTATAATAAAGCAAATGGTGACTGGTTTCTAAAGACAATTATGACAGAGTTTTTTGGGGGAAGAGCGAGTTGCAGCAAGAAGCGGAGTTTCTTTTTTTTTTCTTTTTTTTTTGTTTACATGTGCGCACGTGAACGGGACAGTTGGTCCTCAAACTGGGTCCAGCAGAGGCGGAAGGACCACTGAAAGCAGCCGTCATCCAGACGCAGCTCCTGCAGCAAATAATGATATTCTCTGTATTGGGAGCTTTTCACAACAACTCGCTCCGTGTGATCAAGGTCCGTCATGATGACTTGACGCTGAGCGGAATGGAAGCTCCTCCTATTTGATGACGCACCGGGGTGAATTTTCGCAGCGAAAGTCCACCCAAGCAGAACGACACACCGGGCGAAGGAGGCGCGTCCGTCGCCACGCGACTCCCGCGAATTTGTAGCATCTGATCACACCCGGTGTGAACGCGGCGGAAATCCGCGAAGTAGCGCTATTTTTTACACTTATTATAGATGTTTTAAGGCTGTAAAACCCCTCACTACACACTTTTCTCTAACAGGCATTAACATTTTCTCACTTTTCTCTCTTGTGTAAACACTCTCTTTTTTCTTCTGTGCGAGAAGATTATGAACAGACACACGCAGAACACAATGCGCGGCTCTCCCTTCACTCACTGCCTCCGGCGGTACGGATGCGGGACCCGCAAAGAATCCAAGTCCTCTCTCGGTGGCCACGGAGCTCTGCGGCTACGGTCAACATCCGGATCAAAACAGCGAGCGTAGCCTCTGGACCTGTTGCCAGATCTGGCGCAATTCCGCACAGCAGACAGGAGGGCGGCGGTGTGATTGGCAGTGAGAGCAATCGCGGTGATGTTTTTTTTATATTTTGTTAGTCAAGAGAGGTGGCGGATCACAGATCCAGTATAAATAGCTGGTGGAGCCAACGTCCGAGGTTCTGGAGCGCGCGTCCGAGGTTCCGGAGCGCGCTCCGGCTTGCTCCCCCTCAAATTAAGCCCTGCACTCCACAATCATAATAGCTGTTTAAATAAATGTTTGTAATAGTAGTTCCTTGTGTTCTAAAGTCAAATAGTGCATTACAGTAGCTTGTAGTACACTCAAGAGAAGTTTTGTTTACAAAACGTCACTCCACTGCAGCAGCCAAGCTGCCCCAGTTACACACAATCAAAATGGCATCCAGATTACATCATGGTTTAATAAGCTTTCATTCTCTCTATTTTCTTTTACGCGCCAGCCGTGTTGTAATCCACGATGGAGACAGTAACTTATCAGTAAGGTGATTGAAAACCCTCTATAAATGATTTCATGGGGGTTTAAACCCAAAATCCCCCTCTCGGCTACGCCTATGATCACATATCTGGTCTCGCGAAGCTGTGGACTGACGTACAAATTACCTTGGCAACCGATTAGGCGTCACTGCTGTCGCGCCAGTGTCTTCATCATCTGCGTTTATTTCTCGTGGGAGTTCTGCGTCCTCTGCCGTGCTGTGAATTGTTTGATGGCGCACTGTGATCACACACATGTGTTCTTACTGTTGTTCGACCTGCTCTGGATGTTTGTGTTGTAGCGGCGCTGGACGGACGACGTCGGTGCCGTTGTTGCTAACGTTCGCTGTAGTCAGCAGCTAACATGGCTGAGGACGGCAGTGCGTGGGTCGTGGAGAGCATCGTCGGATACCTGGGAAGTCCCGAGTGGGTCGTTCCCGTCACATCCTTCATGGAAAACAAATGCACAGGTAAAAAGAACAACAAAAACGTTATCTGCCACATTCGTCTGTCTCATTTAGTTCAGCTGTTCACGATTACCTGGAGTTAAGTTAGCTTAAAGGCTAAGCTAATGTTAGCGTCTTGTTTTTAATGGCGAAAAACACTGTATTTTCTTTAACACATCGAGACAACTAACGAAAATGTAGCAAAATATTAGTGATACTCAACTCCCATTTAGTTAGACAGTGACAATTTTTTTCTCATTTTGCCACTTCACTGTTCACCACAGTGAAGGGGGGGGGGGCATGTTCATGGTGGCCCTGGTTGCTAGGCTAGTCAGCCTTGACAGGCTTATACTTATACTGAGCCCCCTATTCGGGAGGGACTTAAAACTATTAATCAGTTATCAATTAATCAGAAACGTGTACGGCTTAGATGCGAGTGCTAAGAAAAAGATGAGACAGAGTTGGAGGTGGCTGAGCTGATGATGTTGCAATTTTCTTTGGGAGTGATGAGGATGGACAGGATTACGAATTAACATATATGAGGGACAGCACAGGCAGGATGGTTTGGAGACAAAGTCAGAGAGGCAAGATTGAGATGGACATGTGCAGAGGAAGGACCCAGGGTATATAGGGAGAAGGATGCTGAGGATGGAGCCACCGGGCAGGAGGAGAAGTGGGGGGGCTAAACAGGAGGTTTATGGATGTGGTGAGGGAGGACATACAGGTGGTTGTTGTGAGAAAGGAATATGCAGAGGACAGGTTGAGATAGAAGAGGTTGATCTGCTGTGGTGACCCCTAATGAAAGCAGTCAAAAGAAGAAGACTGCAGCTCTGTCGTGTACTGAAGCAAAATTACAAAAACTGTGTCAACGTTCAACTCTTTATTGACCTGACTGCATGTGTTGCACCAGTGTCACTAGACCACCTGCAGAAACAAGCTAAAAAATGAAGGAAGCTCCTAAAACTGCTCAGTTTAGAAGATGCTGTTGAGTTTTGTTGGAGGAGGTTTCCCCACTGGTGCACACACATAAATACAAATAATACTGCAACAGTGGCTGATGATAATAATTCATCTGTTTACATCCATCAATGGGTACTTCAAGTTTGTGTCTCATAGCCATTGCAACATGCTGGATTTATTCCCTGGTGATGCTCTGATAGGTTTCACTGCATCTGCCTTTAATTCCTGCTTCAGGGGACATTTGCCTTCATCAGGTAAAATAGATGCTGATGATTTAGGGAACCATTGCAGAACATTCTGCTACTTGGCCTTAAATAAAAGAGTTGAGTTGCTTTGGCACAGTGCTTCAGGTATTTGTCCATCTGCATTGTGAATGACATCAGGAGCATTTGGCTGAATCTCATCAGGTACTAAATCCCTGAAGAGTCCATAATTCATCCTCCTGCTGTTATCACAGTTAAATTATCAATAAGTACCAGGAAATCAGTTCTGTTGGCAGCTGTATGTCAACACATCACTATCTACTCCTCTGTGTTCAACAGATGAGTTAGTATGCTATCGAAAATTAACAGTTCCTTCACCTTTTTATTCATAATATTCTCTTCTAATTATTCTGGTTCAAGCTCATCATTGTTTTGTTTGTCTTTGTTTATCTGGAATTAAACACAAATAAATACTTTTGGTTCAAACTGTATGAAAACAAATCAAATTAGGCTCATGCACATATACAGTACATTCAGATAGTTTTAATCATATTTGTGAAATGTGTTAGGGATGGCATTATCATGTCTGGGAGCATGTGCTGATGCCACGTATCACCACACCACTATACCACAGAATCTAAATGTGGAATTACTATTATTGTAATAGTGCTGTTTCTTTTTTTTTTTTTCTTCTCTCCTTTAGTGTTTGATGATGAAGATGAAAATAAGCTGTCATATACAGAAATCCACCAGCAGTATAAAAAATTGGTGAGTAGAATCTTTGGTCCAGAGCATTCAAATACATCTGAAATTAATTTCTTTTGCTGAGGCCCTCTTGTCTTTGCCTGGTCATTATTCTGTTGTTTTATATTTGCTGACTCTTCAAATGACTTAATTTACACTGGTGTGATTTTCTAGGTAGAAACACTCTTGGAGCATTACATGCAAGAGGTTGGCATCAATGAGCAGCAGTTTTTGAATGCATGCACCTCTCCTTTTGCCAAGTCTAAAACGGTGCAGGTACGTAGAGTTCTGTTGTGGGCTCACACCTCTGTCAGTCTGCCAGCTAATCTGAATGGAGAATTAATGATGGGATGGATTTACACAAGCCTCATTACGCTGCTTTATAGCAGGAGCCAGACATGGTTGTTTCGTGTCTGTTTCCCAGAGCTTGTAAAGACGAATGCCTGAATGAAAAAACAAAGCCAAACTCAAGGAAATACTCATGCTGCCCTGAAAAAGTTTGTGCCTCCTTGAGGTTTTGCACGTTTAAATTTATTTGTGACATTGAATGTTAAAAAAAATAACTCAGGCTTCTGTATATTAAAATTTCTATAAATGTGCCCTTTAAAATCACAGTGAAAACAAATCTCTACAACATTGTGAAAACTACAGTGGAGAAAATAAGTATTTGACCCCCTGTCAGTTTTGCAGGTTTTCCCACCTACAAAGAATGGAGAGGTCTGCACTTTTTATCAGAGGTACACTTCAACTGTGAGAGACAGAATCTAAAAAAACAATCCAGTAAATCACATTCTATGATTTTTAAGTAATTAATTTGCATTTTATTGCATAAAATAAGTATTTGGCCCCCTAGAAAAACAGAGCTTAACAATTGGTACAGAAACATTTGTCTGCCATTACAGAGGTCAGACTGTAGTTCTTTTCACACACTGCAACAGGGATTTTGGTCCACTCCTCCATACAGATTGTCTCCAAATCTTTCGGGTTTGGAGTTTCAGCTGCCTCCAAAGATTTTCTATTGAGTTCAGGTCTGGAGACTGGCCAGGCCACTCCAGCACTTTGAAATGCTTTTTACTCCTTAGTTGCCCTGGCTGTGTGTTTGGGGTCATTGTCATGCTGGAAGACCCAGCCATGACCCATCTTCAATGCTCTTACTGAGGGAAGGAGGTTGTTTGCCAAAATCTCGCAATACATGACCCCATCCATCCTCCCTTCAATACGGTGCAGTTGTCTTGTCGCCTTTGCAGAAGAGCACCCCCAGAGTATAATGTTTCCACCCCCATGCTTCACGGTTGGGATGGTTTTCTTGGGGTTGTTCTCTTCCTCTAAACATGGTAAGTGGAGTTGATTCCAAAAAGTTCTATTTTGGTCTCATCTGACCACATGAGCTTCTCCCATGCCTCCTCTGGATCATCCAGATGGTCACTGGTGAACTTCAAACGGGCCTGGACATGTGCTGGCTTGAGCAGGGGGACCTTGCTGCTCTGCAGGATTTTAAACCATGACAGCATTGTGTGTAACTAATGTAATCTTTGTGACTGTGGTCCCAGCTCTCTTCAGGTCATTGACCAGGTCCTCCTGTGTAGTTCTGAGCTTTCTCAGAATCATCCTTACCTCACAAAGTGAGATCTTGCATGGAATCCCAGACCGAAGGAGATTGACAGTCATCTTGTTTTTCTTCCACTTTCTAATAAATAATCATAACAGTTGTTGTCTTCTATCAAGCTGCTTGCCTGTTGTCCTGTAGTCCATCCCAGCCTTGTGCAGGTCTACAGTTTTGTCCCTGGTGTCCTTAGACAGCTCTTTGCATCTTGGATATGGTGGACAGGTTGGAGTGTGACTGATTGAATGTGTGAACAGGTGTCTTTTATACAGGTAACAAGTTCAAACAGGTGCAGTTAATACAGGTAGAGAGTGCAGAATAAGAGGGCTTCTTAAAGAAAAATTAACAGGTCTGTGTGAGCCAGAATTCTTGCTGGTTGGTAGGGGGTCAAATACTTATGTTATGCAATAAAAAGCAAATGAATAATTTAAAAATCATACAATGTGATTTTCTGGATTTTTTTTTTTTTTTTTTTTTTTTTTTAGATTCTGTCTCTCACAGTTGAAGTGTACCTACGATAAAAATTACAGACCTCTCCATTCTTTGTAGGTGGGAAAACCTGCAAAACTGACAGGGGGTCAAATACTTATTTTCCCCACTGTAAATGAAAAATATTAAAACCAAAACAATAGCATAAATAAGTTTGTGCTTCATTGTGAGTCACACAACTCAGTCATCCTTTTTCTAGCTGTTATTCTTTAGACAAGTGAAGGGATGGATACATGAACATTTCCAATTCACTGAATATGTGTTGGACTTCATTTACATCAATCATTAAGCAAGTATGGTATTGGTACTAGTGAGGGAAGCCACCAAGACACCCATAACAACTATGAAGAAGTTGTAGGTTCTGTGGTTGTGATCAGAAAAAGTATGCATAGTGCAACTTTTTTCTGTTGCATCACCAGTTTTGCTGCTTCATGGTGAGTGGAACAGATAAGAGTTTTCTTAAAAAATTTGAAACTAGCTACAATATGCCAGAAGGCCCGTTTGAGACTTGACCACAGGTTTGATCTGTTTAATTATATGAAGATCCTTGTCTGATTGTGTGATCGTGGTGGGGGGGCTAGTCATTTTCTACCAGAAAAAGGCCAGATGAAACACAATTGATACTGAGGTGGTGTTGTCATGTTGCTGACAACCAAAGCACTTATTGGTCACATGACACTGTGTGAGACAAGTTCCAACTCCCTTTTTCATAGGACAGTGCTTCAGTTTGACACAACAATTGTGTATTTTCTAGCCCATCCCAACACAATTTATGACTGACATCAAAATAAGCCTTTTCATGTTGCACAATTAATAAAATTAATTTATAATTTTATACTAAAGTCCATTACAGGATAAGTTTGGATTATATCGGTTTATTGTGTATATGTGTTTAAGTAGCTGTGTTGGCTTAGTCACAAGCACAAATTAATTTCACCCAGATGGTGTTCCAGCCAGTTCTAGCTACAGATGACTTCCAAATGTTTCGCACTCTGATGGTTCAGAAGAATATGGAGCTCCAGCTTCAAGCCCTGAGGGTCATCAAGGAGACGAATGGTAGGTTCATAAATAAATCAACTGATAAACCAGGACTGCATTAATAATAAAGCTGCAAGTAAGATTCCTGTGTGTGTAGGAGAGCTTCCAGATTGTCTGACTGATGGCATGGACGTGGTGACGGAGCTGCAGCAGCAGGAGATGAGGATTCTGCAGGAAGTTCTCAAGTAAGTCATTTGTTCTGTGACACAATGTTACTGTGTTGACATTACCAGCTGAACTGACCTGTATCTGAACTGTCACATTGACAGAGGTGAGATACAAATCAGATCTGAATCAGATGTAGGATCGTTTCTGCAAGTGAACCAAATCTGATTTGGTAATATCAGATTTGACACACAAAGTCAAATGTCCACCTGTATGTTTTAACATGAGTGCGTTCAACACTCAGAGGGTTGACAGTGCCTGGAAACTGGTGTCAAAAAGTTGTAAAATGATTTATTGATTGATTGAATGATTTATTCACTTATTTTACTTTTTAGAAATATTGGCTAGTACAAGAGGAACAAGGTTGGGGTGGGCGGTTCACTTCTGCCATTGTCATTGCTGGTGATAGTGTGCCATACTACGGATTGGGCAGTACCGTCAATGCTGTGAGAAAACAAGCCAGCGAGAACCCTCACCAGGACAGAAGTATTTTTCTAATTTGACCTATGAAAATGAATGCCAACAAAATACTGAAAAATAATGGCAAATATCCATGTCTTTGGAAGGGGGTGGTGGCCAAGTGGTTAGTGTGCGGAAGGTTCCTGGTTCAAGGCCACAACTGCTCATTCCATGTAATGTGGAGTTGTATCAGGAAGGGCATGTGCATGGCATACTTGTGCCAAATTAACATGCAGATCCACCTCTGATCTGTTTTGGTGAATCAAGGGAGAAGCTAAAGAGGCTTAGTTTTTATCCTTAAGTTTGGAAATCAGTAATCATTTTATGGCATCTGCTGTTAGCATCAGACCTGCAGTACTAAGGTTGTGATGATCAATGGTCCAAGTTTGGGGTCCCCCATAATCGTCCTGAAAAAGGTTAAAGTGTAATTCTTTTGTGTGACCTTTTGCAGACTCGTTTAAGCATTAACGAGCATTAAGTAAATACAGCCACGGATTTGTTAAACGTAAAACTGTAAAAGCTATTGCACATAATCCTAAGAAAATATTTAAGTGCATGTGTCCTGCAGAAATTGTCTACAACAATAATTTATTTGAGATTCTCATAGAGAACAGCTGGTTTGGCCATGATGGAGGGCTAATCCAATGAATGATGCTGTAGTTTGAGTCAGCGTTGCTACAAACACTGAACAGAAAGATACACATTTTACCAGGAGCTCCATGACTGCATTATTTTGACGTGGAAATGTGTTTATGAAAACGGTATACAATTGAATTGATATGCTTTTTTTTCTGACTGTTTGCAAATTTTTGTTTGTGAGTTCAAGTCAACCCAGATTGTTTAACATTACAGTATTGATATTGTGTTTTAACATTTGATCTTTGTGAGCACTGCATGTATGCGCCCAGGCTTCAGTAAGCTCCACCAAGCTGTTTCCACTGCTCTCTAATGGGATTTCACTAGTGGCACCCCAGCCAAGTAGAACACACTGTGTCTAATGGGAGTGCAGTTAAGCTCCTTAGGCTCCAGCTAATTTAGGCTGGAGAGATTGACACTAAACAAGCAACTGAGAAAATAGTATTTTATCCTATTTGTCATATCTATGAGCATTGACAGCCTGTCAGCACACTATTTTGCTTTTTTTTTTTTTTTTTTTTTTTTTTTTTTTTTTTTTTTATCCTACAGTTTGGAGAGAGGTGGCGATGTAATGGTTTGCACTTTTGAATGTGGGACCAGTAATGGGGGTTTGTTTACTGATTGCAGCCAAGCTCACGTGTGGCACCTTCAGATCTGAGTGTTGTACTGTCTCCAGCAGTGTGAACTTTGAACTGGGGTGCTGGGGAAGTGGAGAGACGCGTGTAGTGGGCTCTTCTGAAAATAAGTTTAGTGCCTGAAAAGTGTATGATAGCTATTCCATGCTGGTAGCTGCAGCCAGGTACTGGTCAGAGAAGGATTGCACAACAGTCAAAATTTAAAAATGTTCTCATATTGAATGGCAAACCACATGATTTGTATGCTCATAAATATTCTAAAAAGGTATAGTTAGACTTTGTTATATTATAGTTAGACTATGTAATGAGTGTTATGGGGTAAAAACAGCAAAAAATAGTGACAAAGGTCAGTTTCAGTTTGTACAGGGTTTAAAAGTTAAAGTTACTCCAGTTTTGAGAAATAGTGATGTAATTTTTTTGGTTGAGCAGGTCCCATCCAACAAACCAAACTCTCATGGATATAAATTGTTATGAATATTGTATTCCAATCCTGCATGTCTCCCATAAAACATTTTAAACCACTCAATGCATCAAGTTAAAGGTTGTGTGAGGTGTCTGATTGATTTGAGGGGCTGAGTGAGGAGTGTTGTTACCACACAGCAAGTGTTGAAGATGCTTTTTATAGCTTGTTTAAACTTCACTGTTAAATTAACTGGACTCTACAGGTTTACACTTTGAAAAATCTAAGCTGGCTCATGAGGAGCTCTCAGACTTCAAAGAAATCACATTGTTTTGTGTATTTGAAAGTACCAGATTTTGCCCCGGATGGTTACTCACATTCAGTGGAGAATTGCTTTTCCTTCCTGGTGTTCTCTCCTCAGAAAGTCAAAAGAAGAGTACGATGAGGAAATGTCTCGGAGAGTATTGTTCGAAGAAGAGGTCGGTTCCACGTCAAGCAGTTGCTCTGACAGGACAATAGCAGAAAGTGACAGTGCCCCAAAATCCACCTTTGCTGGCAGCCAACAAAACTCCACCACCAAAGTAAGTTATACACAGTTCCACCAAATCAGACCAGTGAAACACTGAAGCCTCATGTGATTCATGGGAGCCTTTTCATTCAAGCACCACAAAGTGTAAACCTCTCACAAAGGTGCCAGTGTACTGCAAAAGATGTAAGAAAAAGAAATGTAGGAACAGCATGTCTTTTACACACTGCATAGAGTACAGTCCTGAGCCAAGGGCTGCAGAATGGGCATCATTGTAAAGTGCTTTGAGCTTCCGAGTCAGATGGAAAAGCACTATAAAAATTCAGTCCATTTACCATTTTAAAGAGTAGAGATGCATTACTTCTGCTTTCCTGCAGAGAGTAGAGAAGTAAAATGAGTTTGCATTAACTGATGCAGAGTTCTCAATTTCAGGACTCGTGACTTCATTGGAGTTGAGCACTGATGACATGGACTTTAGCATGGACTCAAGAATTGACTCCATTCACACTTGGAAGTTGAAAACGCGGTCTCAGATTTATTTATTTTGTAATAGGCCATGATTATTTAGCATGTTATTGATTAGCTATGTCAAATTTTATACTGTAACATTATTTAGTTCACTGCAAGGAAAGACGTGTATGTTCATCTCCATCCAGATTCACGGATAAACGTCATGCTCAAAAACACACAAATGGTACTAAGGGCCCTGTCATGCTCAGATGAAGACCGTGCTGTGTCCTGAAAATTTTAATATATGCAGCAGGGAAGTGGTCAAAATAGAAAAAGGTACCGTTTTCAAGTCCATACTTTGTCCTGATTACATTCCTGCCATGTACTCACAGTGTATAATGCGTTCCCACTAATTTCTTACCATGGGCACGATCACACATGCACCACATCTAATTCGTTCT
Source organism: Thalassophryne amazonica (assembly GCF_902500255.1). Taxonomy (NCBI): domain Eukaryota; kingdom Metazoa; phylum Chordata; class Actinopteri; order Batrachoidiformes; family Batrachoididae; genus Thalassophryne; species Thalassophryne amazonica. The sequence goes on along the minus strand of NC_047115.1, from coordinate 19,881,601 downwards.
TACTATGAACTGTCACATCCCACTATGTACATATCACATTTTCACTGTGTGTCTTTCAGTACTGTGCTATGCTTTTTCATTCGTTCTGCAAGTTTTCTTGTGTCCACGTTTGTTCAGCAATAACCTACAGTTACAAAAACTACTCTCCTGCCAGACCCTGTGTGGGTGTGCACATGCTTTAAACTGACTCTTGATTTGTACGAGGAGGTGGGGAAAATTGTTAAATTATTTTTTGGTTGCATTTCTGAACCATGGACAGTGGCTGGCGTATTTCACAAAACAGTCCTCAGACTTCTGCGAAGAGAGCCTGTCTGCATCACACTTAATTACACTTTATTTACGTCCTTATTACGTCAGTGCAGTCATTATGTCCTTATTAAATTCTTAGTGCATCTTGATTCAACCACCTCCTCACTATGTATTTTTGAACATGTCCAAAGTTCAAGGACATTCTCCACATTCATGGAGACCATACCACATCGTTACTATCTTCCTATTACATTGTACAAGTTCTTACTACACCCTCCCAGTTTTTTGCAGATGTAGTGGAAATGTGGCTGAGTGTGACGGGGGTTTAAGATGCCACAAGAGACACCCCCCACATTGGGTACTTTGCTTTTACAGACTTCATCTTGTGAACTCAGACTCAGGTTAAGGGGACTTGACTCACTCTCTCGTCAAGTCTCAACTCTGATCTGATTCAAGGTTTAGTGACTCGACTATAATGCTGGCAGTAGAGACAAGATGTTTGTTCTGCTGATGTTTAAAATAAACCTCTGGACGAGTTTGTGCCCACATTTTGCTGTCATGCTAATGACACATTACTTCAGTACAACTGCAAGTAATGAAAGACTCCAGAGAAAAGTCATGCGTACTGGCCCTTTAACAATATGCCACCAGTCATGTGATTTGTGTACCTCATCTATTTCCCATGTATCCTACAGTGCCTCATGCTAACCAAATGTAATGATAACTTGTAATATAATTGTATGCTTTAAGCCCTATGTCCATTGTTAATTTTTCTGAGTTTCCTCCATGCTGTCTCTTCTGCATGAAGGGTCTAGCCGAGGGGAACGGCGGCTGTAACAGCAGTCCTGGTCATCAGGCCCCACTGATGAATGGAAACACTGCAAGTGAATCTGACCTGGTAACTGAGTCATCCATGTAACGTTTAATCTGTGACCTAATAATAATAATCCATAGCTGAGTACGTACTCTGGAATTTTCTGCACAGCTTGGAGTGTTTCTGTTTCTTCAGCAGTACTATTCTTACTGTGTTATATATTTATAATGTAAATAGCAGCTCCTGCAGAAGCTTCATGGTGAATGAATATGAAACTTATGTCAAGAAAAGTATTAAAAATGGTTCTTTGACGTGATTTTGCTGTGCACGTGTTAGACAGTAAATGTCTCAGTGCTTCCTGCAATCAAACATCATCTTTTCTATCTAATAGGCTGTTTGTTACTTTTTGTTTTCAGTACTTTGTCGATTTAAAATCTCATTGTGAGGGTCTCTGAATATCTTTTTGATCAGTTTTGCCTGCAGATGGCCATATATAATGTGTTGCGTAGATTTTCAACAAATCCTTCAATTGTTTAGTCAGTTAATGTCAGTAAATAATGAAAAATGCACATAACAATTACTCAGGGTTTCATACAATGCTGTGCAGAATAGAACAAAATAAAATAAACACTAGATGGCACTCAAAGAGCACATACCTGTGCCAAGACTAGAAAAAAATTATTCTGCGTCCAAAATATGTTCTGACTCAAATTCAAAATAAAATCCCTAATTTTCTAGGAAATTATGCATCAGCTCAGAATAAAAAAATACAAAGTCTGTGTCCAAAATACCAAGAAATATTCATATTACAGTAGAAACCAGAGAAGAGGATTAAACTGTCACAAGGTGGATCCAGGAAAACATAAATTACTTTACTGTTAAGATCATTTATTTTCTGACTATCTCATTGAATTATGAACAGTGAGATGAAAATGAAAATAATTACATGAAAATAAATTGAATAAAGACAGAATGAAACATTTTCAGCAATTTCCAGTCATCACCAAAATTGCTCAGCTTTTGAATTGTATCATTTCAAGCAGGCAGCCAGACCTCAGTGACTACTTTTCTCTGTCTATTGAGGTGGTCATCTGTTATGCATGAATTACAGTTTGTGGCTCGCCCCCTGCAGGCTAACATCAGGTCTATCAGAAAAGCGAACAAGACGTCCGCACCTGAATGTGACGATGAGAAAAGTGCATCTAAGAGCCGCTCCCTGTCAAAACTTAATGCAGGTAACTCAGAAAATGTAAACCTCTGAAAATGACTGTTACCTGCTTTGAGTAAACCTGATGTTAATCTGTGTGATACGTCTGCTCATCATCCCTCACTGACCTACTGACCTGTTAGGAAAACAGCTGGTAGTTATCAGATTGTGTTGAATGTGTTCAGGTGCTCATACAGCCAGAGTTCTTCCAGCAGCAGCAGACTGCAGTCAGGCTGCAGCTGAGGAGTGTCCAGAGGAGGCGCACACAGAGTCGTACACTGTGAGTTTGTGCTCCTGCTAAACGCCATCACACACGGTTTCCCAAAAACAGTTTATTCCAGTGATCAAAAGAATGAGATCACAGACACAATTGGCAAAAATGTTTCCATCACAGGGTGTCAGGAGTCACCTGTAAGGATGCGCTGATGAGTTCAGACTGCTGCTCCTTCCTGTAGACAGGAGCCAGCTGAGGGGGATTTCCTTTCCTTGTGGAAATATTCAGTTTAATATGTTTATGAATGTGCATGTTGCAGCATCACTGACTGACATACAAGAAGTAAGGACAAATAATCTGGTCATTCTGGACATTTTTTTTTTTTTAAACCAGATCTGGAGTTTTACAACTTCAGTGCATAAAGATAAAGTGTAACTCAAGGTTTCAAGGAATTATGGGAAATGGCACTAGAGGTTGCATATTTAGTTTGTTGCCATGTCGCAGCTCAGGACTGATACTCTGAAACTCAGCTGCTTAGAGGTGTAGTCCCTTTTGATTTTCAAGAAGATTGACAAAATTAACTTAATCTTGGAATCTAGTTATTATAAAGTACCATTATTTCTGTTGTTACAGCTAATTTTATTGTTGGTAAAATAGTTAGCTGGGGAGGATTTCTATGGCAAATATAGTGAGTTTGTGAATGCACAAGGTTTGAAGTTCATGTTACATTGGAGAAAAACTGGGAACTTTGAATTTGTAACTTAAAATGGGGAAAAGTGCATCTAAATGAAGCTATGATAAAATGTTAAGTCTTAACATTTTAAAAATCAGTCTACACTGACTGATTTTGGCAAACAAAGAACAAACAACTATAACTAATGTTGATATCGACAACTAAAACAGCAGACCTGCCATATGCAACATAGCAGTGCACCGTGGAACAGTGTAGTTTCCCAGCATGCTGTGCAAGATTCAGACTGTGAATCCTTTATTTGTATACTTAAAGGAACACGCAGTAATTGCACTTGTGCCGAAAAAAATCCTCTTCATGACTTAAATGGTAAAACATTGAAGGGAACTACACCTTTAAGCCCCAACTGATACTAAGGTTTTTCAGCATGTTGACATTGTTGGGAATCACAAAATTGTTTGTGTGTCACTTCCTCCTTTCTGCAGGAGTTTTCAGCCTCAGAGCAGGAGCTGCTCCTGCAGAGGGCGACGTATCTGCGTCAGCAGCGGGACAAACTGCACACGGTGAAGAAAGAGCAGCAGAACAGCAGGCAGATGACCACAGCAGAGGAGGCATCAGGCGGTCCTCCACCAGCACCCACCCCCCTGGTAAAAAGAAAAAAAGAAAAAGCTACGTGACAAACTGACATTGTAAACCCCCCCCGCCAAAAAACCCAACAAGGGAAAGGAAAATGTGAAATTTCAAGTGGGGAAAGTCAAAGAGCTTCTGAAAGTATCACTCACAAATCATTAAACGAGCCCGTAACTACAATTTTTTAGGTCCATTCTCAGGCTGCCCACATTTACTTTTTAATCTCTTAATTCTGTGATTTTTATTTTAACCATTTTTCTTTCTTCTTTTGCATCCTGTCATTCTTCATTTCATACTGACTTGTCGAGTGGTTTTTTTTTTTTTTTTTTTTTTTCTGCCTCCGTGGCACGTCAGGAGACAGCGCAGCCTCAAACTAATGGGGCGTGCACTCCTCCTCCACCTCTGCCTCCTCCTCCAGTACATTCTTCAGCCTTCTCCAACCAGGTGATCGAACAGCCTGATGTTTTGTAGTCTTCAGCCTCCGTCCCTGAACACAGACTGCACTCTGCACACACTGAGTCCAGTCCAAACGCCCAGATGAATGCTGTTTTCTGTGGACGAACCACACCCACATTAAAGCTGCTTAGAAACAGTGACGGGCAACGTACAGCCCATACTGCAGGTTTTTAATACCCACGGTCACCTGAACTGATTACCACTCTCTGAAATTAATTCATTGTCTTCTCCTCCTCAGACCATTTCAATATCTGACCTCTGATTATAACATTCTTCACTCTAACCTGAATTTAGATATTTTGCCTTAGAATTTGTCGCTCAGCTGTATTCACAGTCATTGCTGCTTTAAGCATAATTTCTGTTCTAAATTAGAAAGAACGTGTGCCAGGATCACTGAAACCACTGGAGAACCTACCAGGAGAGTCTCGTACAAAAAAACTCTGTTTGGCCAAAAATATCTTCGACATCGGATGATAAACCAGATTTATTTGAGAAAGAGACTTTCCCAGCAGAATCTCTACTTGTTACATTGTAGATTCTACCTAGAAATTTGTGTGTGCAGTCCCCCCCCCCCCCCCCCCCCCCCCGAAACTCCTGAACTGTTAGCTGGATTTTCACAAGTTAGTGTGCCATGTGAGTGAAAGAAAAGATAAATGAAATTTATTCTGTTTATTGCGATACTGACCACAAGATGGTTCCAATCTGACATCTTCAAATTGTAATTTTGATTTTGTTGTATTTGGCAATTACATTCAAGTTTAATTGTGGTGTTTCATAAAAGACTCACTACCATACATAATACATAATGTACACAAGTTAGTGGGGGTTGCTTGAAATGTGTAGTTTTTGTATTCCACTGGTAGCAGTTATTTATCAGTCTGTTCTGATTTCAAGCAGGAGATCTCAGCTGAGGAGAGAAAGAAGCTGCAGAAGAGAAAACATCTGGCTGAGAAGCTGAAAGAAGAAGTCATCAAGAAATAACTTCCCATCTTAACGCAGTATTCCATTTTTTCTGTCGCTTTACCAAACGTACTGATACGTGATCTTCCTTCCTGAAGAGAACTGCTAAAGATGGAACCAGCACAGAGGAACATGGATTTCACTGTGCAGATTCAAAAAGTGTGAGATGAAGCCAAAAGTACCAGCAAAGGCTCAATGACGAGCCAAACAGTCAATACAAGCGGACTCAGGTTTTCTCTGTGAACTGATGCTGGTTTAAGAATGCAGGTTTTATATTTATTTTGTTAAAGCTATAGGGCCTTTCACATTTCACAAAACTGAGAAAAGTTAGTTTCTGCTGAAATCAAGGTATTATAACGTAGGTTTATTTTTTTTTTTTTTTCAAAATTACAGTTCCTTTTAATGAAGAGGACATATTTATCAGGAGGGAATTCCATAGTGGATATTGTCTATTCCTTCATCGCTGTCATGCAGACTAACTACAGGACGAAGTCCGTGTGTGTATGTGTGAGATTTTGAGATTACCTGTGACCATAGAGACATTTATGTCTGTAGTTGTTTAAATCTTGTTCACTCAACATGCACGCTGTATTGTACATCTGGGTATTTCATGTCCTTCTTGCCCTCTTCGGTAGTGGCGGCCGCGCCCCCGCCCCCATGTAGACATGGCAGCGTTACAGGGATTCCGCACTCTTAGCTTTCACATATGTACAGTAGTGTTCAAAATAATAGTAGTGCTATGTGACTAAAAAGATTAATCCAGGTTTTGAGTATATTTCTTATTGTTACATGGGGAAACAAGGTACCAGTAGATTCTCACAAATCCAACAAGACCAAGCATTCATTATATGCACACTCTTAAGGCTATGAAATTGGGCTATTAGAAAGAAAAAAAAAAGTAGAAAAGGGGGTGTTCATAATAATAGTAGTGTGGCATTCAGTCAGTGAGTTTGTCAATTTTGTGGAACAAACAGGTGTGAATCAGGTGTCCCCTATTTAAGGATGAAGCCAGCACCTGTTGAACATGCTTTTCTCTTTGAAAGCCTGAGGAAAATGGGACGTTCAAGACATTGTTCAGAAGAACAGTGTAATTTAATTAAAAAGTTGATTGGGGAGGGGAAAACTTGTACGCAGGTGCAAAAATTATAGGCTGTTCATCTACAATGATCGCTAATGCTTTAAAATGGACAAAAAAAAAAAAAAGACGCGTGGAAGAAAATGGAAACCATTCATCAAAACGGACACAAGAATAACCAGAATGGCAAAGACTCACGCATTGATCAGCTCCAGGATGATCAAAGACAGTCTGGAGTTACCTGTAAGTGCTGTGACAGTTAGAAGATGCCTGTGTGAAGCTAATTTATTTGCATGAATCCCCCGCAAAGTCCCTCTGTTAAATAAAAGATGTGCAGAAGAGGTTACAATTTGCCAAAGAACACATCAACTGGCCTAAAGAGAAATGGAGGAATATTTTGTGGACTGATGAGAGTAAAATTGTTCTTTTTGGGTCCAAGGGCCGCAGTTTGTGAGACGACCCCCAAACTCTGAATTCAAGCCACAGTTCATTGTGAAGACAGTGAAGCATGGTGGTGCAAGCATGATATGGGCATGTTTCTCCTACTGTGGTGTTGGGCCTATATATCGCATACCAGGTATCATGGATCAGTTTGGCTATGTCAAAATACTTGAAGAGGTCATGTTGCCTTATGCTGAAGAGGACATGCCTTTGAAATGGGTGTTTCAATAAGACAGTGACCCCAAGCACACTAGTAAATGAGCAAAATCTTGGTGCCAAACCAACAAAATTAATGCCTTGCAGATGTGAAGAAATGAAAAACTGTGGTTATACAACCCCTGGCAAAAATTATGGAATCACCGGCCTCGGAGGATGTTCATTCAGTTTAATTTTGTAGAAAAAAAGCACATCACAGACATGACACAAAACTAAAGTCATTTCAGATGGCAACTTTCTGGCTTTGAGAAACACTATAAGAAATCAGGAAAAAAAATTGTGGCAGTCAGTAACAGTTACTTTTTTAGACTAGAGGGAAAAAATATGGAATCAATTCTAAGGAAAAAATTATGGAATCATGAAAAACAAAAGAACGCTCCAACACATCACTAGTATTTTGTTGCACCACGTCTGGCTTTTATAACAGCTTGCAGTCTCTGAGGCATGGACTTAATGAGTGACAAACAGTACTCTTCATCAATCTGGCTCCAACTTTCTCTGATTGCTGTTGCCAGATCAGCTTTGCAGGTTGGAGCCTTGTCATGGACCATTTTCTTCAACTTCCACCAAAGATTTTTAATTGGGTTAAAATCTGGACTATTTGCAGGCCATGACATTGACCCTATGTGTATTTTTGCAAGGAATGTTTTCACAGTTTTTGCTCTATGGCAAGATGCATTATCATCTTGAGAAATTATTTCATCATCCCCAAACATCCTTTCAATTGATAAGAAAAGTGTCCAAAATAAACGTAAACTTGTGCATTTATTGATGATGTAATGACAGCCATCTCTCCAGTGCCTTTACCTGACATGCAGCCCCATATCAATGACTGGAAATTTACATGTTCTCTTCAGGCAGTCATCTTTATAAATCTCATTGGAATGGCACCAAACAAAAGTTCCAGCATCATCACCTTGCCCAATGCAGATTCGAGATTCATCACTGAATATGACTTTCATCCAGTCATCCACAGTCCACGATTGCTTTTCCTTAGCCCATTGTAAGCTTGTTTTTTTCTGTTTAGGTGTCAATGATGGCTTTTGTTTAGCTTTTCTGTATGTAAATCCCATTTCCTTTAGGCGGTTTCTTACAGTTTGGTCACAGACGTTGACTCCAGTTTCCTTCCAATCGTTCCTTATTTGTTTTGTTGTGCATTTTCGATTTTTGAGACATATTGCTTTAAGTTTTCTGTCTTGACACTTTGATGTCTTACTTGGTCTACCAGTATGTTTGCCTTTAACAACCTTCCCATGTTGTTTGTATTTGGTCCAGAGTTTAGACACAGCTGACTGTGAACAACCAACATCTTTTGCAACATTGCGTGATGATTTACCCTCTTTTAAGAGTTTGATAATCCTCTCCTTTGTTTCAATTGACATCTCTTGTGTTGGAGCCATGATTCATGTCAGTCCACTTAGTGCAACAGCTCTCCAAGGTGTGATCACTCCTTTTTAGATGCAGACTAACAAGCAGATCTGATTTCATGCAGGTGTTAGTTTTGGGGATGAAAATTTACAGGGTGATTCCATAATTTATTCCTCAGAATTGAGTGATTCCGTATTTTTCTCTCTGCTTGGTCTAAAAAAGTAACTGTTACTGCCACAATTTTTTTTTCCCTGATTTCTTACAGTGTTTCTTAAAGCCAGATAGTTGCCATTTGAAATGACTTTAGTTTTGTGTCATGTCTGTGATCTGCTTTTTTCCGACAAAATTAAACAACTAAATGAACATCCTCTGAGGCCGGTGATTCCATAATTTTTGCCAGGGGTTGTACAACTAAATACTAGTTTGATTCAGAGGATTGCTAAAAAATCTGTTTGAACATAATAGTTTTGAGTTTGTAGCGTCAACAGCAGATGCTACTATTATTGTAAACACCCCCTTTTCTACTTTTTTTTTTTTTTTTTACTAATAGCCCAATTTCATAGCCTTAAGAGTGTGCATATCATGAATGCTTGGTCTTGTTGGATTTGTGAGAATCTACTGGTACCTTGTTTCCCATATAACAATAAGAAATATACTCAAAACCTGGATTAATATTTTTAGTCACATAGCACTATTATTCTGAACACTACTGTAACTCCATGCCTGTGACCTATTTTACCTGCCCATGCATAGGTTTGGAAGTGTTTTGCAAGAAACCCTATCAAATGTTGGACATAGCATCTGATCCCTTGAATATCCCCCCCCCCCCACAGGTTGAAATTCTAAAGTTTCCAGATGGCATGAATTTTGATGATACTGGCTATACAATATTATGAATCCCTTATCTAAATATTAAGGAATAAAATCATAATGTGCCAAAGAAAATTCTCTAAGACTTAAAGCTTAAAAACCCAGCGGCACTATACCTTTTAAGATCAACTAGCATGACTAAAAATCCATCCTGCTTTGTCATTGGCTTTCCCAGCTGCTACATCACATAGCTGGTCGAATTATAGCAGCTCCTCATAGATAAACGTGGATGTTGTAAAGGTCAGCACTTAATTGTTTGTAAAGGGGCCAACAAAACAAGGAAGGCAAATGTTAATGCAGTCTTCAGTTTAGCAATCAATGCATCAGTTTTATGTAATTATATATGCTGTATAATAAACTATTTTACAGAAACCAGCTAGACTCCAAATGAGTGGATAATAAACTGAAGTTTGCACACACCACCTGGTCAATAAATACAACATATGAATACATGCTTTTCAGGTGAGAGTTCAGAATAGTATCTACAAGAATACAAAGAATTTGACTCCCTACAACACAACGCACGCAACCGATTCAAAGGTCGCATTTAATTTGGAACCATAAATTAACATAAAATTTTAAGAATGGAGAAAACACTGGTGGACTATGCCAACAAACAGGTGGGGCTGTGTGACTGCTTAAAAAAAAAAACAAAATTTGAGCAGTTCCTTATTGTAACATTTTCAAGTACTGGTAGTGACAGGCCAAAGAATACATGGCATATAAACTGTGGAACAAAATTCAGCATATCTGAGATGAAGCAAGTGATTTCAGGACAGCAGTCCAGCCCCACAGACGTCAGTAAGTCACCAGAAATGTAGCAAGGTGTAACTAAACAGTGAAAACAAGACAAGGGAAAAAAAAAAAAAACTCCGCACATCCTTCAGACTTTGGCTGCAAAATTACTTTACTGCAGTTTCAATATCTTTAAAACCAACATTTGCAACTTTCCTGCATTTTACATTGAATCAAAGGGTGAACAGTGACCCCGCCTTTTGTGAAAAACAAAACACCTTTTCTGCCCTTTCAAAATCAGGTCGAGAACAAATATTTAAAAAGAAAACATCTGTATAGTATTTTTAATAAATTTGTGAAATACAGGATCTGTGGATGACACAGTCGAGCTGTGCGTTCGTGTGTGCTCGCACGTGTTGTATAAACGGACGTCGTGGCTGTGGAAGGTTGAGTCCTGGTCCTCTGGGACAAACCCTCCCTGCTGTTTTCTGGTACAATTTGTCATTTCTTTGTTCCCATGTGTTTAAATGTTTTGTTTTATTTGTCTGCACTCCCTGAATCCCTCCACGGCACCTTCCACCAGTCAAGCGCTACTGAAACGGCGGCGGCTAGTCCTGCTAGCCTGACTGGATCTCGAACAGTTCACACGCCAGCCGCTTGTGTTCTGCCTCCCTGTTGTCAGTCCAGCTCATTGGTTCTGCTTCTGAGAGAACATGAGGGGAGTGGTCCAATCAGAACACACGAGGGCAATGTGCTGCAGCTTCCTTGCAACTGCTGCTATGGCAACAGATCTGGGGAACACCTTGGCACTGTATTTTCCACTGTAGCCTCTGGACAAGAGTAAGATGTGAAACACAATTGGGGGTGAGGGCATACATGAAGTAAAGATGATCAGATTTCTCCTAGAAAGAATAAAACGTCTGGACCTCCAGGAGGAGCTGCATGTTGAGTGCGTAAAACGGGGGGATCACTTGCAATAAAAAGAGAAAACCTGTATTTATCTCTTATCACAAAGAGAAAAGAGGAGCAGACATGAGGGGAAGCAGAGTGAAGTGGAAACCATTTCCTCCCTCAGGGTCCTCGGTCTCAGACCAACAGGCAGTAACAAGGACCAACAACACGACCAGAGGTGGTGCGGCTCCATGTCCATCACAACTGTACGGAGGACAGTCTTAAGAGCTCAGACGGGGCCGCTTCCTTGGAGACTCCTCCTCCTCATCACCATCATCCTCCTCCTCCTCCTCTTCGTCATCAGGGTAGTCCACCAAACCGACCAATGCGGTCTAAGAAGTGAGAAAGAATTAAAAAAAAAAAAAAGTCAGAACTTTGTATCACTAAAGTTACGTTGTATTGTAATTGTAGAGCTGTGCAGTGAAATGCAAACGTTAGCTTTACGTCACAGATTTTGAACACATTTGTTGACACCAATAGGGCTGCACAATATATTGACTGAGCGGCGCCATTGCAATATGCATGTGTGCAATTGTTACATCACAGGAATCGTGATGAGGCATAATTTACCATGTGGGCTTATATTGCCAAGTGATGAAGATAATCTAGTTTCGTTTTCATGACTAACCAACAAAAGATGTCGAAGACACTGAATTTACCTGAGTAAAGGATCCTGTTAGCGCAAGTGTTGAACGTGCACCTTCTCCCTTGCTGCACGCGTCAATCACATTCTCGGCTGGGGAGGGAGACTCCCCTGCAACATGTCTTGTTTTCGGTGGCCAAAAACAGGCCCCAGAGCAGCTAAATCCGAAAACGGTGGATTTGCGTCTGAAACAATGTCATAGGCCCACCGCTTTAACTTCAGTCACTCATAATTAATGACATGTTAAAAGTGTAATTTAACTTTTTTTTTTTTTGTCTTGGTGGATCATTAACGGGATTTATTTTCGTCAAAAGCAGAAAGCTGAAGAGACAACAGATGGCTGTGGAGAACGCTGATAAATAAATAGAGTGCTGTGATGCTAACAAAATAATTGCAGAAAGGACTTTCAGCTTTTAAAATAAGTTCTCTTTTTCCTTCAGCTCAGGCTGAGAAATGCACCCGCAGTACCGTATAACACCAAGCGATTTCTTTTAAAATGCTGCATTTATTCACAAGCAATTTCCACAATAAGGAATTAAAGCATTTCCAAACACTTTCTTCTGTTGATAACAGTTTTGCGCGGGCTGTGATGATAGATCCACACTGAAAGGATAAAACGGGTCATTAAAGACCACTTACTCAGTGTGCCACTATGAAACATTCTTCTGGTGCTACACTGATTAACTCCTTACCACCAATTATGTACATGTTCTAGTCATCTCCAGTTTCTGTGAAAGCGTTATGGGCGTTTTCAATACATCCTGAAAAATCCTGCAAGATAGTCATCTCACAATGGCCAAAAAAACAAAAAACACAATGTCAATTGTTTTTTCTCTATTACTGTGCAGTTCTACTGTTGTTGCTCTTTATGCGGTTGTCCAAAGACAAAATGAACAGTCTCTGAATCTGAATTTATCAAATGCATTTTGATTTTGCGCATCACAGCCCCATCAGCTTAAAAAAAAAAAAGTCTGTTAAACATTGTAATTTGGTTTTCAGGTTAACAGACAAAGTGAGCCATTTCAAACAAAGCTGGGAGCAAGAGCCGCTTTATTTACACACCTTTACTACGGGTGTGGCAGGAAGCGCAACCGTCTTGATTGAGGACGCTGAACTGTTCGGAGGGACAGCTGGTGAGGTGGGTGGGATCACAGCAGCTTTCCCGCTGTTGTTGGCACCATTAGTGCTATTAGCAGCTCCTGCAGGAACACTGATGTTAGAAAATGGCAAACTCCACTACCCAATTAAGACGCTTTTCCATAACCGTACTCCCTTAATGCAAGTGCTACATACCTTTTTTGGCCTCCATGTACTTGCCGTAGCTGTCAGAAAAGTCATCATCCATTCGGCTCTTCTCCACAGCCTCGCTGTCGTCATCATCTTCATCATCATTGAACCACAACTCCTCATCCTCATCCAAGGACCGTGCATCTCTACGATACCTTGAGGTAAAAAAAAAAAGTACATTTAAGCTTTTAGCTTGTTTGATAGTTTCTACTATTCAGACGGCACAAACAATATTTGAAGTTGAAGTGAGTGACAAAATGATGTTTTAAGTGCACCAGCAACAATACCCTTTATTAAAATAAAATTAATCTTGCAAATATTTCAATAACCGTCTGATTATTTTTTGTTTGCGGTAAAATTACTTCAACAACTTACAATTACAGCTCTTCGTTTGAGATGCATTAATAAATGCTTCCATTTCAGAAAAGGTCTTTAAGAGGCAGTCCTCTTGGTTTCCACTGCTCAATCAACGCTTTCACACAGTATTTTCTCATTACTGCCATCTGCTGTTTTGGTGAAAATCACAACAGCAGGCCAGCATAAAAGGCTACCGACAGCCCCAAGTGCAACTTCAACTGAAGGTTTTGTCTCCTTCCTGTGAGTGCTTACTGACCTGCTGAGTCTCTGACTCTGTCTGTCTTTCTCCTGCTCGTAACGACCTTTCAGGCCCTTGAAGGTCTGAACGTATTCAATGGATTCAAGTGCTTTGTAGAAGTTATCCACAATATGAGCGATAAGGGACTTGACGTCCTCCTGCAGAACAAAAAAGACATGACAAAAAACTCCTTTAAGTCCACCTTTGGTGTTGCATGCACACAGTATTGATTCAAGCTGGGATTTGTGTCTCTACACACCACTTTAATGAATTCAAAGAGTTCTATGATGGCTGAATTGAGCAGGTTGTATCTGGTGCCATTGTCCAGCAGGGCATTGATGACAGGCTCAAAAAGGTTGCCTTTGATGATGTAGCGGTTGTAGTATTCGTCCTTCAGGCCAATAATCCGGCGCATAAAACGCAGGGCACCTTCAGAAAACCACAGACAACTTAGTTAAAAAAATATGCCGCAGTGTTTTGGAAGTGACTTGATAAGAGTCCAAACTTTTTATTTATTTTAATTCTTACCAGCAGTCAGCAGCTCAATGTTAAAAACTCTTAAACAGTCTGCTGTCCATCATCAGTTAGTCTAAGCTTTCAACAGAAGGTGTCGCACATGAAAGTCAGACACTGCCTCCCTCCTGGAATATGTCACTGCAGACGTGTTTGTTTTTCCATGAAACATCCCCTCAGTGTTTGCACTATCCCTTGATGCTGCTGAAACTTCTTCTCCATAATGCCTGTTTCACACCAGACAGCTATGTTTCTGAAGTCAAAGTGTCAAGACAAAAATGTATAAAACTTAATGATTCTTCAATGTGGTCCATGTGATGGTTTTGTTGGACGGCAGCTTGGTAATTTTGCTAATGTGCCTGACCATCAATCAGTACTGCTACTCTGCAGCCCACATTTGGCACGGCCTCGCCTGGCGTTAAAATGAAGAATCTCTCCTGTTGTCACTGGTACATCTCAGAGGAGAGATTCTGATAAATATATTACTACATGGTTGAGTTTGACTTAGTCCCATATCTATATTCTGGGAGTGTTATTAATTTTGGGCCCATGTTGTGAAGTCAACAGTTCAGAACTGTTGAAGTTGTTGGGCACTCTTTGCTGTGTCGCTGTTGATTGGGTGGGTGACTATAACCATTGGAACTGATAAGTGCTTGGTTCTATCATCTGTGTGGCATGGTAGACATTTCTCTGTTGTATTTTATTGACTTTTGTCATGGGTAGTACAGCCAAAGCAGATCTGCTTGAGGTTTCTTCCTACAATCAAAAAAAAAATGTCCCAAGGAAGTTTTTTCCTTGCCCCGTTGCCAATGTGCCTGCTCTGGGGGGTTGGTAAGGTTAGACTTTACACCTGTGAAGTGCCTTGGGGTGACTTGTGTTGTGATTTCACACTATATAAAGAAATAAATGAATAGAACTGAAATGTGCTCATGAAAATTTTGCTTATACCCAGATATAGGTTGCACACATGCAATTGGTGCCATTTCACAAAAAATGCCCTCATATTCACTCCAGAGCGTCACACCTTTATCCGCACTTTGCAATCTGATTCCCCCATCCCCCCTTGGGGGACTAAAAGAAATTTTAGGGGAAACGCTGAACTGTGCAGCGTTAGCTCCCATAGCACTGTACCTTTGAATAATACAGCTGTCACAGATCAAATGTTCAGTCATTAAGTAAGAAAGCAGACACTTACAAAGAGCGAGGAAGGTATGTTTTGAGTTCATGAGCACGAGAACTCTCCTGAGCAAGTCTTTGTTCATGATGTAAGTTTTGATGTGGTAGGTGTGGTGCTCCACACAAAAGGTCAGAAGCTCCAGGATCAGTGCCAGCAGCTGAGCAGTCTGGAAATTGTCTACACAACAAGAGCATTTCACACCAATCAGACTTAAATCTTAACATTTCCCAGAATATATTTAACCTGCAGACTGCATCACTGTCAGCATACACATAAGGATTTTCAATCTGAGTAGCATCTAATTAATAGAAAAGTTGCTGCAAGGACAAACTACAGCATGAACAACTTTGACTGTTTAATGGTTGTCTGAGTCCTACCTGGACACACTGGGTTGATCTTAGTTGATCCCTCTGGCAGCTCTGAAAGTCCAGCACATACACAGTAAAAGCCACGCAAACACTTGAATTTAACTCACAGATGCAGAGAAATAAGAAGAGCAGCTCACCTTTTGTTTTGTTGTCATGTGCAGTGTTGGCCAGCAGAGGCGCAGTCAGCACATGCATGCAGTATTTATAGAAGAAACCCAGAAACTCTGTCTTCTCTGTTTTCTGAAAGACATCAAACCCCAATATGAAAGGCTGTCACAGAGGTGTTTATGCTTTAGTGCTGGACTGGAGCAGCAGGTGTTTTCAGGTACACTATACCAGAAGTTCCAGGACGGTTTGGAGACAGTGAGACAGGAGTTACTGACACAGTTTGGACATGTGCAGAGGAGGGACACGGTATTTTGACAAAAAGATGTTGAAGATGAAGCCACCAGGCAGAAGGAAAAGACAGGGGCCAAAGATGTTTAAGGATGCGGTGGGTGTGACAGGACAGGGTGAGATGGATGATCTGCTGTGGCGACTCCTACTGGGACCAGATCAAAGAGGATGATCACATTTACAACCACTGGATACATGAACATTTTCAAGTGACTGAACGAGTATTGGACTTCACTTACATCAAATCAATAACAAATACGATCAGTATGGTAAGTCTGTCTGGAACATGCAGTTCTCAAAAACAGAGCGACTGTGCAAGAAGGAAATTAGTGAAGGAAGCCACCAAGACAGGTATAGCAATTCTGGATAAGTTCTGCGACTACAACTGGAGAAACTCTGCATAGTAAAGCATCACCACTCACAGCTTCATGACTGTGTGGAACAGAGAAGGATTTTCATATAAGAAAACATGAAAGTCTACATCTGAGGCTCCTGTGTGCCTCCTGGAAAAATAACTAACATTATGTCTTTTTATACCCCGTCACACCAGAGCACAAACAGCGTATGAATGAGAATTCAAACGACAGTTGTGCAAATTTGAGCTACACTCAAACGCCTCATACAGCATTCTCACAATAGTTGGCACATTTGTACGGCCAGAGCACACGCACTCTACATTCGTGTTGCACTCGTGTTGGAAAACATTGGAACGGCAGTCGTGTGCATTCTGTCTGCCGTACGAATTGCCGGATGTATCCCCGTCACACTAGAGCACAAATGGACATTCGAAAGTCATTCATGCATATCGAGCTGCATTCGAATGCATTCGTGTGGCGCTTGACAAAAATCAGCCAAATTCGCACGGCCAGCACGAATGTAGAGGACATGCACACCACTGTCGAGCTGCATTCGAAATGGGGAAAATTTGAAAGGCAGTCGAGGGCAGTCATACCACAGTCTGACTGCATTCAGAGCATTCTGATCATGTTTGAGGGAACCTCGAAATGGACCAGGCACGCCAAATCCTGCCGGCACGTCCCGAATGTGCCCCCCAACCAGTGCAGGGCGCGCAAAGGAAATATTGTAATATGCAGTCTGTGGCATGCAAATATTATGCGCACTAGATGTGAACATTGTGCAATCACACCGAATACAGAGTATCACAGCAAGTCAGCGCATCTCCGTGACACGCAGTGCAGCATCTGGATGGGGTCTAACAACCACGATAACAGATTTATCCTCTGACACATGAGGTGGACTGACAATGGATGTGTGATATCATGCCCAATATGGGCATAAGTGGCGCATCGCGCAGAGCCTTTGACTCGCTGGTGGGCAAGGCGTTGCACAGCTGCATGTGGTGTTAGAGCTGTGATGGTCATCATAATTCACATACATTATGTAACCCATGAGAGGGCATGGCCGTGTATCTGTACCAGCCCAGTCAAGTAAGCTGCGCAGCGAGTCAGTGCATCTCAGAGCCGCGCTACACCACGCACAGCTGAACAGGCTGTCACAGCTGTAATACACATCATATCCAACCCAGTGATCATATCACAGTAGCACATATGAAGGACTGACGCTGGAACTGTGTTACCAAGCCATCATAGTATGAATAGAATAATCGCCTTTGAAACGGCTCCAGATGGACCCACTCTGCACAAGGTAGCCATCTTGCAAATGGGCTGGACTGAAAGGCGCAGGTGGATAAATAACCATCTTTATATATTTTTTTTATTCCCCCTTTTGACAGATATGTGTCAGTAATAATTACATATGGATCAGTAATGTAACACAGTGACGTAGATGGTACCATGGCAGAATCCATGTGGAATTGGAGATGTCCAACGCTTTGTATAAGCCTCCCGTGATCTCATGGCCTCCTGCACCTTTCAGTCCTGCTGGGATAACAGCTGATCAAAGTGCTGCACATGCAGCTGGTTCATCCACACACCATGCTATGTGCACGCGCTCATAAACAGCTGATCGCTTTCCTGCACATGTGCCCGCACTAAACAGCTGATTCTCGGGTGTGTGTGTGAGCGAGAGACAGCTAGTGTGACAGAGCCCTTAAGAATGTCCTGTCATTTAAATCTTGTCCAAGCAGAAATAATGTCCCTGTTTTTCCCTTAGTGAATGTCAACATTTGTAAAATGATAGTTTAGGACAAAAAAACAAACATTATATTGGCCTTCACAATACCACTAATGGGTTAATTCTAGTACAAGAGTATTTTCTTCAATTTAAAACAAAAAAAGAAGTGCATATGTCATGATCACCATTGGCCAAATTGAGTGTGACAACATCAGCAGAATGACAAAAGTCCAACATTGTGTATCCTAACTGGAAAGCATTTTGAGATGAATATTCTTAGTCATCTGATTTTTACTTACATTGGTGGATGCCAGCATGTTCTCAGGGTCAATGAGTGTCCTGAGCAGACCCATCAGCTGGACAGCCCCTCCCAGCTCAGGGTCAGAGTCACAAATCATCTGCTTGATCACAACATTTATCAGAAGAACATCCTATGATTGAAAAAACAAAAAACCACACACACACACAGAATTTAAGACAAAGTCAGCATTTGACAACAAGAACATATGTAGTTCAGAGAAGCTGTATTCAACATAAAGGTTTTGCATCGTTTTTTTAAAGCCGGGGTTGAATGACAAAGTGCAGGTTTTCATTCAAATTAGCTGTGAGCTAGTGCAGTGAGCACTTAGCACCACTCGCTTTAATAAAATAAACTTCCACAGGAGAGGACTCGCACTCACATAAATTTGTCTTGGTTTTGTCTATAACCAAAGATACTCAGGTTATTGTCAGGAAAGAAACTAGTAATCAAAGCACAAAAATATTTACATTTAAGAATAACTGAAAAAACAATCAACTATGAATATAGTGTGTGATTAATGTAATCGTCAACTAATCATTGTAGCTCTACTAACAGGGCTGTGAAATGAAAATTGTGAAATCTGAGGAAAATGTGCAGGGGGTCAGGGGGAGCACAGGACCCCCAGGAGCCGGGGTCTAGGGCCTGCGGGGTCCCAGAAACCAAATTAATTTGTATCTAATGATACATTTTCAGCATCTCCTGGAAGAAAAATATCTCAAAAGAAGTGCATATGATCCTAGATTCAACCTTTCATTTGAACTATCAATGATAATGTTGAAATAATACAATATGACATGGAAGTAGGACCTGGAATGATTTCCTTTTTAATTGAAAACCAAATTATGCATTAAGTCAGAACAATGAAACTACAAGAAATTCACAAAGACTGAAAAGACTGTTACGGCATTGCAAAAACCAGCTACCAAGCTTGTGGAATATTTTAAAAATCATGGTAA
Source organism: Thalassophryne amazonica (assembly GCF_902500255.1). Lineage (NCBI taxonomy): Eukaryota > Metazoa > Chordata > Actinopteri > Batrachoidiformes > Batrachoididae > Thalassophryne > Thalassophryne amazonica. The sequence continues at coordinate 19,862,394 of NC_047115.1, read as the reverse complement.
TATAACATACCTTGTAGTGAAAAAAAGTCACATTCTTGTATAAATTACTGTAAATCCATTCAAAGCCACGTCTTTTTTCCAATGAAAGAAAGTATCCAACCCAATTAAAAAAAAGTCACATAATCTTGTCTGAAATCCTGTTTAAACAGCACAATGTTTATTTTTCAGACAAAAAAAAAAAAAAAAAAAATTCTTACCATGTTTCCTGAGGGCACAAGTTGGAGTTTGCTTTTCCCATTTCTTTTAGCTTTCAGATGTGTTAAATTCAAGCCAGCGACAATTCCACAGATTCTTGTCCTTATTAAACTTTTTCAAGCCGTCTTTCTCACCATCTTCCCTCTGTCCGACATCGCTCCGTGACACAAATGTGCCGAAAAATTCTTCTTTTAAAATTTGATGGCTCTAAAGTATGCGATGTCCACATGCTACTTTTAGCTTCAGTGTCTTGGAGAAGGCACACAGCATCGCCGTAGCAAACAACCAGTCCTGTTTTACTACAATTGCCGTTACAGCCAGACTTTGAGTGAGCCATTTTTCTCCGCAGAACTCCGGACACTGATTTGTGTCTGTTATACAGATTAGTGTCCACAGACTTACAAAAGTTGCACGATGTCAAACAAAAAAAAGCTTTGCGATTGGCATTTTAAAAACTCAGTGACGATCACAGAGTACAACACTAACACCCACCTCCCCACGATGAAATCCGCGGAATTCCACGGATCCGCAGAGTTTTCACAGCCCTGTACTATACGTGCACATGGCCAGACTGAGAATGTAAAGGGTGA